>NC_134532.1:135203069-135503069 GCF_050624435.1 Tenrec ecaudatus
GTGGTAAGAGAACAGAATAAACAGCCGAGAGCCGGAGATGGTGGGGGACACCTGAGAAGATCCTGTCTGGCTTACTTCCCTCTCCCCCCAAACAACACACGGCCTCTCTTTCTGCTCCTATTTCATGTCACACATCCAAATAGGCCAGTTCAGAAAAAAATTGCATTTCTGCCACTGATTAAATTTACCTCTGGGGTTTGAGATCTATTTTTCACATCCACTTCTGGCTGCATGCTTAAAAAGCTACTGCTCCCACAAATAAATAACGAAAGCAGAAGCATCCTTTGAAGAATTTTCCAGAAGACTTGGCAGTAACATAACAGTGTTGGGAAAGGTAAGGCAGAAAACATTCTCAGGGTCCCTGTCAGGAGCTGATGGTCAGAAAACAAGCATTCACAATTTTCGTGTGAGGATTCATTCAGGTAGCCCTTTTGAAGACCAGCATATATGCATCAAGTTTTCTTACTGTTTGCTTTCAAATTGATTGGGGAAAGGAAAATGTAGCTGGAGAAATAAAACACATCTACCTTCCAGTTCTCAGAAAAGCAGGATCTGGTGCAGTGTGCCCTTATTTGGCACTGGTTTCCTGTTGTCCCCTAGGTAACGTCTGCCGGGACACACTAGAGCAAGTGGTACTTGCTGTTTCCTGGAAAACAACCACAAGACTTGCTCTATAATTACCAAGAGGCCCTGCCAAAGTGCCGCAGCAGTAATCAGGCATCAGTCACCAGGGGAGAGATGTATTGGAGTTCTGGAGGTATGTTGGGCAGGGAGAGTTAAAGTCTGTGCCACATTTGGAATTGACACTACCAGGAAAGCTCATAGAATCATAGATTCATCGGGAACCCTTTCGATACAAGAGAGTCGACAACCATTCCGAACTATTCTACAGTTAAAAATATCTGAATGAGTGCAAAATTTCATGGGAGAAAATAAATGTGTATATGTGTGTGTGTCCTCAATTTCTTCAACATTAGAGTCACAGCTTTTATTGGTGGAAAAATCTATGCTAAGTTGAGTCAATGGTCTATAGCTGTGCTGTCTTATCTATCTGAATCTTGGGTTGAAAATCACTATTCTCAATGTAACCGAGAGGAATTACTGAAACCCGAATGAAGGCTGAGCATGATAGTGGGACAAGAGGAAAGTAAAAGGAAATAGAGGAAAGAACTAGGAGGCAAGGGGATTTATAGAGGTCTAAATACAGGCATGTACATAGGTAAATATATTCATATATGATGATGGGGAAATAAATCTATATGAACATATTTATAGATTTAGTATCAAAGTAGCAGATGGACATTAGGCCTCAATTCAAGTGCTCCCTCAATGCAAGAACACTTTGTTCTATTAAACTGGCATTCCATGATGCTCACCTTCCCAACACAATCACTGAAAACAAATCATGTGCATAAGCAAATGTGATGAAGAAAGTTGATGGTGGCCAGCTACTCAAAAGATATAGCATCTAGGGTGTTGAAGGCTTGAAGATAAACAAGCAACTATCTAGCTGAGAAGCAACAACACCCACATGGAAGAAGCACACCAACCTGTGTGATCATGAGGTATCAACAGGATCAGGTATCAGGCATCAGAGAAAAAAATCATATCATTGTGAATGAGGGGGAGTGCAGAGTGGGAACCCAAAGCCCAGCTGTAGGCAACTGGACATCCCATTCCAGAAGGGTCGCAGGGAAGAGACAAGCCAGTCAGTGATGAGCTGATAGCAAAGGCACAAGTAGAAAGTAAATATTTTGAGAATGATGATGGCAACAAATGTACAAATGTGCTTGACTCAATGGATGTATGTTTGGGTTGTGATAAGAGTTGTACGAGATCCCATAAAATGATTTTTTTAAAGAAAGAAAGCCACTATTCTAGCAATTGACTGGTAATTTTAATTGACTTCTAAGAAAAATCCATTTATTTCCCCACAGTGTAACAGTATAAGCGTAAAGTTTGTGGAAGGAATCGAGCTTCAGCGCTCTTTCCATCTCTGTTGGACGCTGTCTGGAAGACACTTCTGGAAGATCATCAAGGTGGCCGCCTAAGGAGAACCTTAAGTCCAGTTCAAACTTGCACTGGTGGATGATGGTGGTACTGGGAAATTGTCATGTATGAACTGTCAAGGGGTGAGTTTCACAAGCAGTCTGCAGTCAGTTTAGGCTTGAGTCCATCCCCCTGGGTTCTATCCCAACAGAGAGGCTGTTTGATTCAATGTGTAGGATCCGCTCGATCCAGAGAAATTTGGACAGCCGAGAGATGGTTCCTATATCCAACCTGAGTGTCGTTTCAATGTTTGAAGTTACCTCAAGAGTTCCTTATAAGAACGTGCCTAACTGGCACGGGGATCTGGTGCGAGTAGGTGAAAAGGTCCCCATCGTGCTGTGGAGAAACAGAGTGGATGTTAAGGAAGGACAGTTAAGGCAAAACTCAGTCACTTTTCAAAGTTGTAGTTACCTTTGGCAGAAACGTCATTGCACTGTCATCGAACTGAACATACTGAACTTACTAGGACATTTCCGCCCTTCCTTTGGCTTGCTAGAAAACTAATTGGGGATCCTCACTGGGCATGTGTTGCTGTGCCGGGTCTTGCCCCAACACAGAGAGTTAGGGACCCAGCTTTGGCAGCACAATATGAGCATGACTTAGAGGTTGCTCTGGCAACCTCTTTCCTGGATGAGGATGATGACCCGGAGCCCAGTGTTGGAGTCTAGTTTTATAGGCAACTGTCCTGTGAGGGCAGGGGTGCAGCGTGTTTGCCACTCTTATGGTATAGCTAAGCAGAACGTGCTAATCTTCGGGGTGCTGAAGTAGATGAATTGGCTTCTAAGTGAGTGCGGCAGGTAAAACCTTCATTTTTGTGGAGGTTGTGGAATAGAGCTGTTTGCTTTCTTGAAATTCAAATACAAACTGCTTCAGTCACAAGCCACTGTTCAGTGGTGACATGTTGTTGGTTAACAGTCATTCCCATTCCATTTGGTTTAGAACCAGAAGACAGTGTATTAAAAAAAAAAGGTTAGTGAAAAATGAAAATAAAAGGTAATGGAATTTTTGCACAAACTTTTTGAAAGCTACCCACCTCCCCCTCTTATTACCAATGGTCACATAGCATATTTTATTCCATAACAAACAAACCAGTCTAAACTATGTGACTATTTTTGATCATTTCCCTTGGAAATCGCCAGCTGCTCCTTGGGAGAAAGATGAGGCTTTATCCTCCCATAAAGTTTTACAGCAGTTCTTCTCTGTTCGACAGAGTCACGATGAGTCAGATTCTACTCGATGGAAGTTTGATGTTTGGTTACATACATACACACCAAAGGTGCATGTAAAACTGGGGGAATTTTGAGTAATTTCTATAGTTTATAATATTCCTTATTTGGATGATGTACAATGGCTATGGTTGGGTCTGAAGTGTATTTCTTACTCTGTTATTGAATGCTGTTCACTCAGCTCCAACTCACAGTCACCCTGTATACAACAGAACCTGGTGCTGCATCATGTTCATAACTGTGTTATGGTTGAGCCCATTGTTGCAGTCACTGTATAAATGTATCTCGTCGATGGTCTTCCTCTTTTTTGTTGATCTTCTGCTTTTCCAAGCGTGACATCTTTTTCTAGGACAGGCGCCAATGTATAACATGTCCAAAGTACACGAGAGGAAGCCTTCTATTCTAGCGGCACTTCTTCAAAGACAGATTGTTCATACTTTTGGCAGGGCATTATATATTTAATATTCTTAATCAACAATGATATTCAAAGGCACTGATGGTTCTTCCAGCTTCCTGAATTATTGTCCAATGTGTGTCTGCACATGAGGTAACTGAAAATATCATAGGTGGGGTTAACACCCCTTACTCCTCAAGTGTCCTCTTGGCAGTAAATGATGAGCTCTTTTGCAGTCAATGTGGCCAATGCCATCTGTTCTTTGGTCTGCATGTGACTGCTGCTTCAATGTATGTTCATTGTAGAACCAAGTAAAACATGTTCCTTGACAACGTCAACATTTTCTCCATTTATCATGGTCCAGTAAGGATTTTTGTTTCCTTGATATTGCGATGCGATCCAAAGGGAAGGCTGTAATCTTTTATCATCATCACAGCGCTTCAAGCTCAGTCATCTTCAATAAGCCAGGTTGCTTCATCTGCCTAGTGTATGTTGTTCATGGATCGTCCTGACCCTTTCCTCATCACACAGTCTGGCTTCTCGGATGCCTTTCTCGGCATACAGACTGAATAAGGACGGTGAAAAGATGCAATCCTGACATACCCCTTCCCTGTGCTTAAGTCATTTGTATCTCCTTGTTCAATTTGAAGGACTGCTTCTTCATCTATGTATACATTTCACATGATCACAATGAAGTGTTCTGGAACTTTCGTTCTTCACAATGTTATCCAAAATTTGTTATAATCCACACTGTTGAATGCTGCTGCCTACTCAATAAACAAGTAAGTCTGTTCATCTCTCCTGAGTGACCAATCCCTGGAGAAGGGCATCGTGCTTGGTAAAGTAGAGGCCCCCCGCGAAAGAGAGAAGGGTCTTCGACAAGATGGGTGACACAGTGGCTGCAACAATAGGCTCAAGCATCGGCGCAATTATGAGGATGGCACAGGACAAGTCTTGTTCTGTTCTGTTCTGTTCTGTTGTGCATGGGGTGGCTGTGGTTCGGAACCAGCTCAGCAGCACCTAACAACAACAACAACTCTATAAAACACAGAGAGGCATTCATCTTGCAAGGTGCTGAAAAGGTACTTTGGGCTTATTTAGGTTCTTTCAAAAAGGAAATCTGGAGGTTTTTGAAGGGTGAATTATACTTCCTCAGTGGCTAGAATAAGCATATTGTGAGTTATTCTGATTCAAACTGTGAATCTTAACTCCCGATCCAAGTCCTTTGCTGCTCTCCACTGTGAGCGGTAGCTATTGAAATAACAGCTCATTTGTATTCAATCCTGTGCTCAACTGTGTTCTCTAGAGAAGCAAAACCAGAGACACTTGTATGTCCATGTATACAGAAAGAGATTTGTATCACGAAATGGCTTACACCATTACGGAAGTGAGTAAGACCAGTCTGGTTCCAGTCTTTGAGCCAGATGTAAGCTGAAGACTTCTCCTGACTCCTATAGTTCCAGGGACTGATGAATAGCAAACAGAAAGATGAAGCCTGGACTGGGGGCTAGGGAGGCTGATTGATGCAGAACTGAATGAATCTGAGATTGGCCAAATTAATCCAAAGTCAACTGTCCACTGATGGCTCCTTGGATTGACAAAATCAATATAACAGGAGACTGACAAACCAGGATCCATATTCAGCTGTAGAAGTAAACTGACTTCCACACACGGTCCATTTATACTGAGATTAGGTTACACCCTCAGTGAAAAGTTCCCTCAAGCATAGGAGCACTGTGACCGCATTAGAGATCTATTCTCTCCTCTAGACTCAGAAGAGGACACGGGACAAGGGATATCATTGCTGATGTTAGCTGGATCTTGGCTGAAAACAGAAAATACCAGAAAGATATTTACTTGCATTTTATTATAAATAAATAAAATACTTGTATTTTATTAAATACATTTGACTGGGTGTATCACAACAAACTATGGATAGCCTTGAGAAGATTGGGGGTTCCAGAACACCTTATTGTGACCATGAAGAATCCGTACATGGATAAGATTCAGCTATGCAAACAGACAAGTGAAAGGAGATCGTGCTTGGTAGAGTATAGTTGTTATTGCTGTTAGGTGACATCGAGTCAGTTTCAACTCACAGTGACCCTACGTACAACAGAACAGAACATTGTGTCTGGTCTTTCACCATGTTCACAATTGTTATTTGTGAAACAAATATTTGGGCTCATTGTTGCAGCCACTATGTCAATCGATCTCAAGGACCTCCCTCTTTTTCGTTGTTGCTTCACTTTACCAAGTATGGTGTCCTTTTCTAGGGACCAGTCTTTCCTGGCAACATGTCCAAAGTAGGTGGGATGAAATCTCAACCTCCTCACCTCTAAGACGCAAATCTGTTTGTTCTTTCAGCAGTCCATAGTACTTTCAGAACTCTTCACCAGCATCATAAATCAAACGCATCAGTTCATCAGCACTCCTTGTTCAATGTCCAACTTTCATGTGAGTATGAGGCAATTGAAAATACCAAGATATGGGCTGGCACATCTTAGTCCTCAAAGAAACATCTGTGCTTTTCAAGACTTTCAGGAGGTCTTGTGCAGCAGTTTTACCCAATGCAATACATTGTTTGAGCAATTTTTCTGAACATGAAATTTGTTCTTATTTTATTTTTATTTATTTATTATGAATCATTTTATTGGGGCTCATACAACTCTTACCACAATCTATACATACATCAAGTGAGTAAAGCACCCTTATACATTCGTTGCCCTCATCATTCTCAAAACTCACCTTCCACTTGGGTTCCTGCAATCAGCTCATTTTCCTTTTTTCCCTCCCTCTCCCTCCCCTTTTTTCCCTCCCTCTCCCTCCCCGTTTCTCCCTCCCTCATGAACCCTTAATAATTTATAAATTACTATTTTATCTTATCTTACACTGCCCGGCATCTCCTTCACCCACTTTCCTGTTGCCCCTCCCCCAGAGAGGAGGTTATATGTAGATCCCCGAGATCAGTTCCCCCTTTCTACACCCACTTCCCTCCTGGGGTATCGTCACTCTCATTTTTTGTCCTGAGGTGTTCATCTGTCCTGGATTCCCTGTGTTTCCAGATCCCAACTGTACCGCTGTGCATCCTCTGGTCTAACCAGGTTTGTAAGGTAGAATTCGGATCATGATAGTTGGAGGGGAGGAAGCGTTTAAGAACTAGAGGAAGGTTTTGAGTTTCATTATTGCTACACTGAACCCTGGGTAACTCATCTCCTCCCCACTACCTCTCTGAAAGGGATGTCCAGTTGTCTACAGATGGGCATTGAGTCCCCATCATGCACCTCCTTCATTCACGATGATATGCTTTTCCCCCCTGCCTTTGTTGCTTGAAACCTGGTCCCATTGACCTTTCATGATCACACATGTTGGTGTGCTGCTTCCATGTGGACTTTGTTGCTTCTGGGCTAGATGGCCGCTTGTTTACTTTCAAGACTTTAAGTCCCCAGACGCTGTATCTCTCAATAGCAGGCCACCATCAGCCTTCTTCACCACACTTACTTATGCACACATTTGTCTTCAGCGTTTATGTGAGGAAGGTGATCACACAATGATGGTTTTTGTTCTTTGGTGTCTGTTACCTGATCCCTTCAACAACTCGTGTTCACTTAGGCTTGTGTGCTACTTCTGTTTTGGCTTGTTGCTTCCAAGCTAGATGGCCACTTGTTTGCCTTCAATCCTTTAAGACCCCAGATGCTATATCTTTTTTGATAGCCGGGCACCATCAGCTTTCTTCGCCATGTTTGCTTATGCACACGTCTGTCTTCAGCGATCATGTCGGGAAGGTGGGTATCATGGATTGACCATTTAGCTGAGCAGGTGCTATTGTATTGAGGGAATGTGCTGAAGGAGCCCCAGTGTCTACCTGCTACCCTACTACTGAACCTATAAATATATGCACATAGGTCTATTTCCCTCATAATCAAAAATATATTTACATATGTACATGTCTGTATTTAGGCTTCTATGTATGCCCTTTGTGTTTGAGCTCTTGACTGCTGCTTCCATGAGCCTTGATTGTGGACCCAAGAAAGACAAAATACTTGAAACTTCCATCTTCTCTTTTTATCATGATGTTACCTTTTGTTACAATTGTGAGAATATCAAGCAATCTCAAGCTTCACTTCCATAACCAAGACCGTATTTCCCAACTACTATTCTTTCCTATTTGTCTCCAATTGCCAATCATTATCGATGTGTCTTGATTGGATTTTTATCTATTACATGATCTCCAGCCTAATTTTTTTCTTTCTTTTTTAAAAAAAATTGTATTTGGATCTCACACAACTCTTATTGCAATCATATCCATCCATTGTGTCAAGCACATTGTACATTTGTTGCCATCATCATTCTCAAAACATTTGCTTTCTACTTGAGCCCTTGATATCAGCTCATTTCCCCTCCCTCCCTGCCCCCTAATCTCTCAGAACCCTTGATAATTTATAAATTTTTATTTTGTCATGTTGTACACTGTCCAATGTCTCCCTTAATCTACTTTTCTGTTGTCCGTCCCCCAGGGAGAGGGTGATATGTAGATTCTTGTAATTGGTTCTCCCTTTCTACCACACCTTCCCTCCAGCCTCCTGGTATCACCACTCTCACCACTGGTCCTGAGGGGTTCATCTGTCCTGGATTCCCTGTGTTTCCAATTCCTACTTGTACCAGTATACATCCTCTTGTCTAGCCAGATATGTAAGGTAAAATTGTGATCATGACAATCAGGGGAGGAAACATTTAAGAGCTAGAGGAAAGTTGTATGTTTCATTGTTGCTACCCTGCACCCTTACTGGCTCATCTCCTCCCCCATGACCCTTCTGTAAGGGGATGTCCAGTTGCCTACAGATGGGCTTGGGTCTCCATTCTGCACTCCCCTCATTCACAATTATATGACTTTTTGTTCTTTGATGCCTGATACCTGATCCCATTGACACCTCATGATCACATAGGCTGGTGTTCTTCTATGTGGGCTTTGTTGCTTCTGAACTGTAGGGCCACTTGTTTATCTTCAAGCCTTTAAGACCTCAGATGCTGTATCTTTTGGTGACCGGGCACCATCAGCTTTCTTCACTACATTTGCTTATGTACCCGCTTTGTCTTCCGTGATCATGTTGGGAAGGTGAACATTATGGCATGCTAATTTAATAGAACAATGATCTTTATTGAGTGAGTACTTGAGTGGAAGCCCAATATCCATCTGCTACTTTAATACTATAAATATATGCACATAGATCTATTTCCCCATCATCATATATAAATATATTTACACATGTATATGCCTGTAATTAGACCTCTATAAATGTCCTTTGCCTCCTAGTTCTTTCCTCTATTTCCTTTTACTTTCCTCTTGTCCCACTATCATGCTCAGCCTTCATTTTGGTTTCAGTAATTTCTCTCGGTTACATTGCCCTTGATCAAGCCCTACCAGGCCTCTTAAACCCTCCTCACCACCGATTTTGGATCACTTGTTCCCCTTTCCCTGAGTTTAGTAATACCACTTCCTTTCCCCCACCTCCCCCTCTCCCATGTCCTCCCAGAACTGTGGGTCCTGTTGTTTTCTCCTCCAGATTGTTTATCCAGCTTATCTTATCTAGATAGACCTGCAGAGATAATATTATGCACACACACAAAAACAAGACAGAGCAAAACTAAGCAACAAAAGAAAACAAAACAATGACAACAAACCAATGACACACAAAAAAGAGAAAATCCTGTAATAATTCAAGGTCTGTTTGTTGACCTTTAGGAGTGTTTTCTTGTCGAGTCAAATGGGGTGCCACACCCTGGCCCCAAAGTCTATTTTGGTATTCACTCAGAACTTCCTTGCTCCACTCCCATTGCTGTTCTGTTGCCTGCCCGTAGTGTTTTGCCTCGGTGTGGTGGTGTCAGATCGGGAGCAATTCCCACACTGTGTCTCCAGTGTTGTCCCTTGTAGGACTATGGGTCAGTGAGGAATGTCATGTCTCATAGTGGGGCCAGCCATATGGTCCTCTCTGCATTGGCTGCTCTGAGCAGGGTTATCATCCTCAAAGCTTGGTGGGCCAGCATGTGCTCCACTCTGTCTTCCTCCCCCTTCATTTGCTCCATGTGTTCTGATCAGACATGTCCCTCTCCCTGAGCTATAGCTTCAGTGCTTTCCTCTGAAGTAAATTCTTCTGGTGGGAGGGGTGGATGTCCATTTATTTGGGATTGGAACTGACCCCTGGAGTGCATACTTTTTTTCAATTTCAGATTGAAGGTGTTAATAGAATGCTTCAATTTCTTCGTTATTAGATTTAGTGGTATTTAAATAGTATTCGTATTGGTTTGATTTTCTTGATCATAGACAGTTATAATCCTATCACAGACAGCACTGTACTTTTTTGTTATTAGGCACCATTTTTATGTATCTCAAAATTTTAATATAATAGTCTTTAAAAGACTTGTTTTGATTTGTCGCTAAAGGTAGACCTAAAATCAGATGTAACTCAGGAACTGCTTGTATTTTTTTAATCGGTTCTCTATTTGGTTTCTTACTGTCAGTTTTTTCTTTGATACTTTTCATTTTGTATTTAATACACTTTATTAAGAGTTTTTAACATTTTAATTTTTTATTAGATCTTATTTTTCTTGGTTCTGATTATATTGAACAATTTTTAAGATCATTTTGTTGGGGTCTTTTACAACTCTTATTGCAATCCATGCAGCAATTGTATCAAGGATATTTGTTCACATGTTGCCATCATTCTTTTCTAGACAATTACCGTATATACTCGAATATAAGCCGAACCAAGTATAAGCCGAGATACCTAATTATTACCTGGGACACCAGAAAAACTGATTGACTCGAGTACAAGCCTAGGGTGGGAGATGCAGGATATGAATTAACACGGAGCCCAGAGGGGAGAGACAGAGCGCAGGCACAGACACATCCTTACCAGTTCAGCTGCCAGCGTAAGTGAATCACTATGGGTGCTTCTGCAAATTGGAGTCGTCCACGTCATAGGATGTCTCTGATTGATTAGATGTGAGTAAACAAACATTCAAAGCCCTGCAGTGTTACACCTCGCTGGGGTACCACTGGCCGTGTATAAGCTGAACCCCAGTTTTTCAGCACTTTTTTTGTGCTGAAAAACTCGGCTTATACACAAGTATATACGGTACTTTCTATTGAGCCTTTGATATTGTCTCCTTTTTCTCCTTTCTCTCCCCCCCACCCTAGTGAACCCTTGATATATTATAAATTATTTTTATTTTCAGGTCGCACACCTGCCACTGTCTCCCTTCCCCTGTGGTTTCTGTTGTTCTTCTCACTGGAGGGGTGTGTGTGGTTGTGTATCAATCATTATGATTGATTCCCCCTCTTCCCCTCCTCTCCCCCTTTTCCCTACCCTTCTGGTATCCTTATTCCTATTCCTATTTCTGCACCTGGATTGCATGTGTCATGAGCTCTTATCTCTTATCTATACCTATGTATATGCTCCAGTCTGGTCACCTGTGAATTTCTGAGACTGTTACTCTTTACAGGAGTAGAAGGGCCCATCTTTCTCCCCAAAAAAAATCACATGTATCCTTTCTAAAGGCACTGTGCTATATATGTTACATGTATAGATCTAAGTCAGTTCTTACAATAATCTAATTTTTCACAGATGAGAAAATTGATTAATGCACATGGATAATGATGGCAAGCGCACACACAATGACATAATTGTACTTACATTGTACATGTGAAAAATATTGATGGCAAATTTTATGTCATATATATTTATCATAATTATATATGTGTGTGCATATATATACATACATAAAAACAATAATTTTCTCTTTATAACACAGCTAGTAAATTAGGATGCCAGGGTTGTAAATCCCTGGTCCAAACTGGTACAGAGCTCAAGGTCAAGAACTACAAACATAAAAGGTGCTCACTCCTTACACTGGGGTAAAAAACATCAACTAATGTGACCTTTTACAATTTACTCATAAACTTTACATTCTTTTTTCTAATTCAGTAGGAGTACATTGAATATCAAGTTAAAACCGCATCAGCAGAGTGAACAGATGGGTTTGTAAAACGAGATTTGTTTTGTCTGATGAGTCATCTTTGTCTTGTGTCTGGTAAAAATGAAGTTGTTTTGTCTCATTGTGGCCCTGAGAGGTATTTAAGGTTTTGTCCAGAGATATCTTAAACGTGTCATCTTTGTCTGACTATAAAAATAGAACCAGATGGCACGCTGTATCTACAAGGCACCAAGGTTGTGTGTATGAAGGTGAAAGCAGAAGAGGTCGTTTAAGTGACAGGACACAGCCCTACTAGCACAATGCCTTTCCTTCTCTATTACACACACACACAGTGAGTAGGTTAAAAAGAACCCATACAAACAACTATATCCAGGCATTTTGCTACACCAGATACATGTTAGCAAGTTCAACGTCAGGAAAAACGGTAAAGGGTGATATATATTCCCTCTCTTTCCCTATTCCTGTTTGTATTCCTTCTGTCCTGGTGTTACATTATCTTCAGGTTGTCCTTGACAACAACACATTCCTAATGTAGGCCCATGCACTAACTGGTGTTGTTAGTTGCCATCAAGGTGGCCCCAAAGTCATGGCAATACTTTGTGCAATGGGGTTGGACCATTGGAAACCCACAGGGTTTTCCCTAGCTGACATACAAGCTTTCTTCCCAGTCTTAGTCTGGAGACTCTGTTTAAACTTGATCATCATCATATCAACACCTAAGTCTCTACTGACAGACAAGTGGTGGCTTGGCCAGGAATCATATTCAGTCTCCCACATAGAGGGGAAGAATTCGACCCCTGAACCACCAATGTCCCTCCACACTAACTTCAATTCTCTGTCCCTGCTAGGCTTAACCAACTCATTCATTCGTTCAACAGATACGTAAGCAATGGTTACTAGAAGCCAGTCATGATTTTAGATTCTTAAACATGCTAGTGTATAAATCAGGCAAATATTTCTGCCCTTAAAAGACTTATATTCTGACAGGAGGATTCAAGATGGTGCCCAAGTAAGCAGCCCATGCTGGGAGGTCTGATGCAAATGGTAAGCCAGGTGGCTAGGAGGATAAGTGGGAGGATTCTGATGAGTGAAGGGACCCCCCCATGACAACCTGGAGTGCTTCCTCTGTCTAGAGGAGACCCTCCCCCACATCTGCGTTGCTCCAGAGCCCCAAGGAACTGTGACCGGATCCATGGGATTTCCTGGCACTGGCCAGAAGTGCTGCTTCTGCGGGTTGCCGCAGCCACCACCCACCAATTCCCCCCCACTCCCCCAGCCTGGTCACCATGCCAGGACCTGGGTGGCTGCCCTGCCAAGCTGCCCACAGCCATGACTGGACTGCCACATAGCAGCTGTCCACCCATGGCACTTTCCTGGGGGAGCTTCTCCCTTCTCCCACACTTCTCCCGTCTTCATGTGGCAGTGGTGTCACCGCCAAGCTCTGATCTCTCCCATTGTCCGCCCAGGACACCAGGGGCCAACCACAGTCCATCTACAATAAGTGGGTCACCTGCAACTACGCGCTCCCCCCCCCCCCGCCCACCATTGCCTGAGACCCTTCCACCCCTGCAGCAACCTCGTCTAAAGTACCGGTGAACCCCAGAGCACACTACGTGCCAGCTAGAGGGGCTCAGCAACGCAGCATGTGGCTCGGCGGCACCCAAGGACATACTATGCGGCTCAGTGGCCCGGCCTGTGGCTTGGCAGAGCCCGGCAACGTGGCACCCGGCTCGGCAGTTTGGCAGACAGCTCCTCAGCATTTCCTCAGTCCCTCCCAACCCAGGGGAGAGTACATTCTTGGTCTGGAAGGCATCCCTCCCTCACTTCTAGTCTACCTCTGAAGCCCAGGGGATCAAGGACCCATGCCCTGGGACACCGCAGCCCTCGCCTGCCACACTACCTCAGTCTCCCATGAGGCCACCACCGCCAACTGTTCCCCCCTCAGCCTATCACTACACCGGAGTTCCTCCCTTCCTGCCACAACAGCAGCAGCCTGTCTCACACCCTCACATTACAGATGCCCTGACCAGTGTCCGGCATCTCCACCCTGTGGAGGCTTTCCCCTGGCACCTGCACCAGTGGCAGTGGGATTGTTCCTGCCTCTGCCCAGCACCCCGTCCTGTGAGGCCTCCCCCACTGATTAGGTGCCTTTAAAAAATAAAAATAAAAAGGCTTCAAATTGTGCCTGACAGCCCAGACCATCTCAGCCCAGGGCCATCCATTCAGTCACCAGTGTCACTACTGCCTCTGAGGCCCCTCATCACTGTTGGCCATTAAGTCGCTGTGGAATCCTGCCTACATGGCAGTCTGACTACCACCATAGTAGGCCACAGGCTGCCCTCAAAAACACCCCTACCAGTCACACAGAGAACGCTTGATCAGAAGCAAGGCGCCCTCCTCTATGAAATTGTCTCATAAACGGCAGCATACCACAGCACTCTCAACAAAAATAAAATAGGCAGTCAAAACACAACAGCAGAGCTGATGACACTCATAGAAAAAAATCTATAATGCTCAATGGATCCGCAAACCAGGAGCCAGTGAGCATAATAAATATATACGCGCCTAAATAAATAATGAGAGACCCATGAAATTCATCAAACTATTCAAAAGATGAAAGAAGAAATCACAGAGTCAACAATCATGGTACGAGATTTTAATACACCTCCATCAGGGAAAGACAGATCACTGGGAAAGAAGCTCAGCAAGGAGGCTACAGAGGTAAACACTATAATTAGGCAACTAGACCTGATAGACATATATAGAGCTTTCCATCCAAACACAAAAAAATTCACATTCTTTTCAAGCGCTCATGGCTCATTTTTGAAAATAGACCACATGCTGGGACACAAGTTGAACCTGAGTAAATTCAAACACATAAGAGATTATTCAGACATCTTTCTTGGATCACCACACCATAAATCTGGAGATAAATAAAGGACAACCAGAAAAACAAAGGTAAACAATTGGAGAATGAATAATGATCTTTTGCAATATAAATGGATACTGGTCAAGATTAGAGGGGAGTTTAGGAAGTTTCTAGAAACTAGTGAGAATGAGAATACTTCATATAAAAACTTTTGGCATATGGTGAAAGCAGTTATCAAAGGTAGCTTGATAACTATAGGGCATATATGTAAAAGGAATAAAAACTGATGAAAGGAGTACTGACAGGCATAGAGGAATAAGGAAGAGTGGCAAGATATAAGATCAACAAACAGAAGTCTATGGGTTTGCTATACACATCGGCAAGACCACAGAAGAGGAGATCAAGAAAGCAGTACCCTTCACAATAGCCAAGAACAAATTGAAATATCTAGGAATATATTTAACCACAAAAACTACAAGACCCTACTACAAGAAACCAAAAGCTACCTCATTGATTGGAAGACAACATAGTGAAGATGTCAGTCTTACCCAAGCCACTTTATAGTTTAACACTATCCTGATTCAAATACCAAAACCTTCTTCAGAGAATTGGAAAAACTGACCACCAATTTCATACATCATAGAGAGGGAAGAAACCCAGAATTAGCAGAGGGAAGAAACCTAGAATTAGCAGAGAACTCATTGAGTTACTTAGTTTATTGTGCCAACCTGGCCAATAAACACAAGTGGGGTTAATTGAAGGGTGGAGGGATAAATGGCTCCATGAGCCTCACCTTTCAAGTTCTCAGGTCTCTTGCTTTCTGACGGTCAGACCAGGGTGAAGTTGCCTTGTCAGTTCCCTACTTTAGTTGGCGGGGCTCATTTCCTGCAGGACGTCCCTGAGGAGAAGCCACATGGACCTACCCCAATGCAGCCCTGGGTGCTGGAGCAGCTGTATGGAGACCCCTGCCAGCGCTGAAATGCTTACACACTCACTGACTCAGCTTTCCTCCTGTAGTTGGCATCATTATGTCCATTTTGTGAGATTGAGGAAGACTTTGTGGATTGGTGTTGGACATATGGGTTAATGAGTTAATGTTGGACTTGTGGGCTTGGGAAGCACTGAGTTGGGATGTTTTCTTGATGTGCACCTTACCTTTATATAAAACTCTCTCTTATACATGAGTTTCTGTGGATTTGCTTCTCTAAAGTATCCAGACTAACATACTCATCAAGATGGACAGAGTTGGAGGGCTCACTTTACCTGACTTTCTCACCTACTACACAGTCACAGTGGTCAAAACAGCATGGTACTGGCATAGTGACAGATACTCAGACCAATGGGAAAGAACAGAAAACCCAGAAATAAAACCACCAGCATATTGACAAATGATCTTTGACAAGGCCCCAAAAGCATCAAGTGGGAGGCAGATGCCCTTTTCAATAAGTGGTGCTGGAAAGAATGGATATCCACAGGTAGAAAAATGAAACAAAATGTTTACCTCACCCCATGCATAAGAACAAACTCAAGGTGGACCACAGACCTGGAAGTAAACCCCCAAACTATCAAGATCATCAACAAAGGAACTGGAACATACTAAGAACCTTGGCTCAGGGAATGCATAGGCTAACTGCAATAGGGAAGGATACACACACAGGTGAACCTGAAATCAACAAGCAGGATCTACTAAGGATAAAACACCTGTGTGCATTGAAAGATTTCACCAAGAAGATAACAAGGCAACCCACAGACTGGGAGAGGATTTTTAGCAATGACACAACAGATAAGGAGCTTATTACTAAAATCTACAATACCCTTATGGCCTGGAAAAAAAAAAGGAAACAGTTAACCCCCTGAGGAAGTGGGCAAAAGAACTGAAAAGAAGCTTCACTAGGGAAGAGACCCATATGGCCAATAAACATATGAGAAAATGTTTCCAATCATTAGCTATCAGAAAAATGCAAATTAAAACAACCATGAGATAACATCTAACACCCTTGAGGCTAGCCCATATCAGAAACTCAGAGAGCTAAAAGAGTTGGAGGAGGTGTGGTAATATGGGAACTCTCCTCTGATGCAGGTAGATCATGTAGATATATAGACAGCCTCTGTAGAAAGTGATCTGTTGATATTTAAAGCAAATGGAAATTTATCTACCTTATGACCCAGCTATTCCTCTCCTGGGCATATACCCAGAAGAGATAAGAAATAAAACATGACCAGTTGTCTGTGCTCCAATGTTTATTTGCAATTCACAGTCTCAAAGAGTTGGAATTGATCTAAATTTCCATCAATAGATGAGTAGATTAGTAAACTCTGGCACATACACACAATGGAGTACACATCATTAAAAAGTACTAATGATGACATGAAACATGGAATTTCATGGAAAGAGTTGGAGGAAACTATGCTAAGTGAAGTCAGTCAATAATAAAAGGCCAAGTACAACATGAGTCCCCTGGGGTAAGTATAACCAGCACAGTAGGTACAGAAGAAGAGCCACTTATCTCAAAATGTACAGATTGAGCTACAGGCAGTTGAATGGAGGTCAGATCAAACTCAACAATGTACATGTTAATCCAACACAAAGAAGGGGAAAGGAGGAAAGAGAGAGAGAGAAAGATTGGGGGTGGGGGGGAGGCAATAGTGAGATGATGGCATGGTGGGAGCAGGGCACTAACCCACCCAGAAGGAGAGTTTTGGTTATGTCACTACAGAATTGGGAGTGTGCATACAGACCACACCATAGCACACCAAACAATGAGGGCAACGTAGCCACGAGGAGGAATGAATGAAAAGATTGCGCTACAGGACTGGCCCCAACCAGAGCCAAACTGACCCCATCTCAGGAAGTCCATGTGACAGAGAACAACACTAAACCTACAGGTTGGGGTGAGGGACCGGCATATCATGCCCACGCGGAAGCACACCAAGAAGGAAAAAGAAAAAGGGACGGTCAACCTAAACTCTATATTGGCACACCAAGCACGGAGGACAATGTCCCTGCATAGGACTGCTAAGGCAGAGAAGACTGTGGGCCAACAACGCTCATGGCATGGTGTCCCTTACTGGAGCATACTGTGACAGAGGACAATACTGGGGGCACACAGCAGGGAGGCAGCATGGTCTGAACTCCCCGCAGTGAGGCAAACCAAAAAGGGGACATAATATATCAGCAACAGAGCAGAGTCAAGCCACAAAGCCCCTACAGAGCCTCCCAAATAGACTTCAGGATATGAGAAGCAGCTCCCAGATTTCCCCCAGGATCAGTGGGGAGATACTCATAAAGGTCAGCCGACAGACCTGGAGTTATGTATGTTTTTTTCTCTTTTTGATTTTTCCTGGTATTTTTATGCTTTTTCAAATTTTGGTTTTCTATTTGTTTGGTCTATGCCATTGTTGGACTACTTACATAAGACATTCATGGGAAGCAAACTCAAGGAGAAAGCAACAGGACCAACTGTCCCAGAGGGACTTGTGGGGAGAAGGGTGAGGGGAAATGGTGCAGTGAGCAAACAATGCCATAGATAGAGAAACAACTAGGGAATGAATATCAACAATAAGGAGGATATGGAAATCCTGGGGGTGTTGGAGCAACTGCAATCTAGCTGTGATGCCCACCCTCTGGGTACAATCCTGAAGACAAAATGGGTGCATAAGCAAAAGTGGTGAAAAAGCCGGATGGTGCCCAGCTATTAAAAGATACAGCGTCTGTGATCTTAAAGGTTTGAAGTGAAACAAGCAGCCATCCAGCAGAGAAATAGCAAGCCCACAGGGAAGAAGCACACCAGCCTGTGCCACATAAGGTGTCCTTGGGACTGGGTAACAGCATCAGAAGACCTTTAACGAATAACCAAAAACATTGTAGAATGAGGCGGGTGGGAGCAGAGACCCAAAGCCCATCTGTAGACAGTGGAACATCCCCCCCACAGAGGGATCACAGGAAAGGGATAAGTCAAGCAGGGAGCAGTAAAGCACCAATAAAACACACAATATTCCGCTGGTTCCTTGAGGCTTACACACACACATACACACACACACACACACACTATCATGACCCCAGTGCTGCCTCTCACTTAGGACTAGACTGAAGCATGTCCAGAAGTATAGATAAGAGCTCATGACACATGCAATCCAGGAGCAAAAATGGGAACAGAGATACCAGTAGGGTAGGAAGATGGGTTTGGGGGGAGAGGAGGAAAGGAAGGGAGAACTGATCGCAATGATGCACATACAGCCACATACCCACCTCCAGGGAGACAAGCAACAGAAACCACGAGGGAAGGAAGACAGCAGAAGATATGAGATATGAAAATAATAATAATTTATAATCTATCAAGGGGTCACAAGGGGGTGGGTGGGAGAGGGGGAAAAGGAGCTGATAACTAGGGCTCAATAGAAATTGTCTAGAAAATAATGATGGCAACATATATACAAATATGCACTATAAAATTGTTGAATGGATTGTAATAAGAGTTGTAAGAGCCCCCAATAAAATGATCTTTTAATAAATAAAAAACAAGAGTTACCCAAAAGACTTATATTCTAGTATAAGAAGGCATAAAATAAACACAAAGTATTATAGAAAGATAATTTCATTTGCTATGTTATTCATGCTGTATTTTTTAAGGGTGAACAAGGAAGAAGGGCCAACAGAAGTAGTGGGAGTGAGAAAAGTGATACAATATTAAATAGTTAAGGACCAGTGGTGTGAGTGGTGATATTGGAAGGGTAGAGGGAGAGTGGTTTGGAAAGGGGGAAACAATTACAAGGATCTACATGTGACCTCCTCCCTGGGGGACAAACAACAGAAAAGGGGGTGACGGGAGACGTCAGACAGGGCAAGATATGACAAAATAATAATTTATAAATTATCAAGGGTTCATAAGGGAAGGGGGAGTAGGGAGTGAGGAATAAAAATGAGGAGCTGCTGCCAGGGGCTTAAGTGGAGAGCAAATGTTTTGAGCACGATGAGGGCAATGAATGTACAAATGTGCTTTACACAATTGATATATGTGTGGATTGTGATGAGTTGTATGAGCCCCTAATAAAATGATTAAAAAATAATATGAGCAGAAGATGTCTCATTGAGGAGAAATTTCAGTAAAGGCTTGAGATTTGATGCGGGAACCTACTGAGTGGACAGGCTGGAGGCAGAGCAATCAGGCAGAAAGAGGAAGCATGGACGCCTTGAGCTGGTGCCTATCTGAAAGGATGCTGGGAGGGCTGGAGGAAAGGGCACGTGGGAGTGCAGCAAGAGGAGTAGAGATGAACACGGGGACCTCAGAGACCACAGGCTCTAGGGCAATGTAGACCTTTGAAAGGCTAATTCCATTTTGTTAACATTTGTTAAGACAATACATTTATTTTAGTAAACATAAAAAATCTCAGAAATAACCTAATATAAAGGACTAATTGCACATTCAACCCAACATTTTACACATAAAAGTATGTCCAAGCCCTTCCTTTTCCTCGTCTGTCAGTTCTCAATATTGATGAGGAGAGTGGCTGGAAAGAGGAAAGGTAACGTGGAAAGGGGCTGGGAGTCTTTGGTGGCACATGAGTTCAGCTCAACCATGAACATAAATAACATCCCACTTGCTGAGTGAAAATGCCTTCCCTAACATCTCCTTCTAACTCTAATACTGTTCAAACGCCATAGACACTTGTAGAGAAATACTCGTGATTGCATTTTAAAACACGCCCTTATGTAATCTCTCCAGAGCAGATGTGTGTGCTCGCTACAGAAAGGCTCAGCCATTAGCGCGTGTCACGTGGTGCTTCAGTGACCTGGCACCATCACACTAGCCCTACTTCCCCATGAACCTAAGACCTCTATGAAAATGAGAAAACAGCCACAATTTCTTCCAACAAAAACCTAGACATCCACATCTAAATTTCAGGATTAGCTCAAAGCCACAACGCTTCTGCTTTGAGCCCAAATGAAATCTAACAGAAGTGATTTTTTTTCTTTTGGTTTTCATTTTTTTGGACTATTTAACGTCCTCAAACTACGGCCCGCTGGCAGCCTGGGGCCCGCCGAGGATATTTATCCAACCCACCGGGAGTTTTTGCCCCGTTTGTTTTTTTACTTCAAAATAGGGTATGTTCAGTGTGCATAGGAATTTGTTCATAATTTTCTTTTTAACTATAGTCCAGTCCTCCAATGGGTCTGAGGGACAGTGACTGGCCCCCTGTTTTAAAAGTTTGAGGACTCCTGTACCATTGCTTATTTGAGAGGGGCCAGGCTGAGTAAAATTATTCATTAAGCATCCAGGGGGAAATATTTTTCTTTATGTTAAGATGGAGAGCAAACTCACCAAAATTTACATCGGAGAGGAGATTCTACTTGACGGGGGAGATGCAGCAAGCTGCTACATGGCTGCAGCGAGGCCTCCAGGTACGGTTCAAGTCCTACAAGACAGGTGATGGAACTCTCAGCAGAGTATGCGAGTGGGCATGCTGCAACAAGGTGGAAGTAGAGATATCCTTTAAGGCATAACAGGAAGCAAGATGGGCACGTGTCCATCTATGGGATGAGGACAGAGGGAGAAAGGAAAACACTTTGGAATTGAAAAATCCTGGTAAAAAACAAAAAGCATGGGGGTGCGGGGGGCAGGGTGTTCTGTTTTATTTTTTTTCAGCATGGGTTTTTTTTAAGTTAAATATTTTATTAGGGACTCATACAACTCTTATCACAATCCATACATACATCAAGGTTTTTTTGTTTTGTTTTGTTTTAATTTATTTATTTATTTTAACAATTTATTGGGGCTTATACAATTCTTTTCACAGTTCATACATATACATATATCAATTGTATAAAGCACATCTGTACAGTCTTTGCCCTCAAGGTTTTTTTAAAGCATATTTTGCACAATAAATTCTGTGACCTCCTCTCCTAACCCCAGAAGTCTTTTTTTTTTTTTTTTTAAGAATCTCACCCAGGAGTAATTTTGCTTTATTTAAGAATGCATCTGATTGCACGTAGAACAATTCACATCATTTGAGAGTGAAGATATTTCTTCCTTATATGAACAAAAATATTGAAGTCTGGTGTCTGTTAACAGCTGATCTATCTAGGGGTCCAGAGAGGGGATTAGAGTGGGTGACACTGTCAGAGGGTGTGTAAAGCTAGGTTCTCCAGAGAAGTAAGTAATTTCATTTTTTTAAACATTTTATTAGGGGCTCATACAACTCTTATCACAATCCATACATACATCAATTGTATAATGCACATCTCTACATTCTTTGCCCTCATCATTTTCAAAGCATTTGCTTTCCACTTAAGCCCTTTGCATCAGGTCCTCTTTTTTTCCCCTCCCTCCCGTTTCCTCCTCCCTCTTGAGCCCTTGATAATTTATAAATTATTATTTTGTCATATCTTGCTCTGTCCAACATCTCCCTTCACCACCCTTTTTATTGTCCGTCCCCCAGGGAGGAGGTCACATGCAGATCCTTACAATCGGTTCCCGACCCCACAAGTCTTAATGAAGATTCTTTTTATAAAAACTAGCAGCCGGGATGGTGCCCGGCTATCAAAAGAGATAGTGACTGGGGTCTTAAAGGCTTGAAGATAAACAAGCGGCCATCTAGCTCAGAAGCAACAAAGCCCACATGGAAGAACACACCAGCCTGTGTGATCACGAGGTGCCAAAGGGACCAGGTATAAGGCATCATGCAAAAAAAAAAAAAGAATATGTGTGTGTGTGTGTGTGTGTGTGTGTGTGTGTGTGTGTATCACATTGAATGAAGGGGGAAGTGCAGAGTGGAGACCCAAGGCCCAAGTGTTGGCCAATGGAGATCCCCTCATAGAGGGGTTTAGGAGAGGAGATGGGTCAGTCAGTGTGCAAGGTAGTACCGACGAAGAGCACAGCTTTCCCCTAGATCCTGGATGCTTCCTCCCCCCAACTGCCATGATCCGAATTCTACCTTGCAGGGCTGGATAGGACAGAGGCTGTACACTGGTACATATGAGGGTTGGAGGTACAGGGAATCCAGGGTGGATGATACCTTCAGGACCAAGGGTGTGAGGGACGATGCTGGGAGAGTGGAGGGTGAGTGGGATGGAAAGGGGGAACTGATTACAGGGATCCACATGTGACCTCCTCCCTGGGAGAGGGACAGCAGAGAAGGGGGGGGGAAGGGAGACTCCGGATAGAGCAAGATATGACAAAATAACGATGTATAAATTACAAAGGGCACATGAGGGAGGGGGGATCGGAGAGGGAGGGGAAAAAAAAGAGGACCTGATGCAAAGGGCTTAAGTGGAGAGCAAATGCTTTGAGAATGATTGGGGCGGGGAATGTATGGATGTGCTTTATACAATTGATGTATGTATATGTATGGATTGTGATAAGAGTTGTATGAGTCCCTAATAAAATTTAAGAAAGAAAGAAAGATAGAAAGAAAGAAAGAAAGAAAGAAAGAAAGAAAGAAAGAAAGAAAGAAAGAAAGAAAAGAAAAGAAAATGATTAGGGCAAAGAATGTACAGATGTGCTTTATACAATTGATGTATGTATCTGTATGGACTGTGATAAGAGTTGTATGAGCCCCTAATAAAACGTTTAAAAAAAAAAAAAACTAGCAGCCAGACCTGAGTTTTATGTCCTTCTCCCTTCTTAAAATGGTCTCAAAAGAGAATCTTACTTTAAAACTATTAAACAATAGAAGAAATTCAAAATTAAACATAAAGAATTCTTAGCTCTCCAATGAGAATAAAAACACAACAACCTTTATGACCCAACAAAAGCAGGACTAACAGGAGAATTTGTAGCTCTAAATACGTACAACAAAGAGTGAGAGGAAAGGGTCACAATCAGTAGGTTAACCTGACAACATGAACACATGGAAAAGAAGCAACAAGAGAAGACCATAATCGCCAGAGAAAAGGAAACAATAAAGATCATAGAATAAATAAATGGAACAGAAAATGGAACAACAACAGTGAAGCAGCAAGGCTGGATGCTGGTTCTTTGAGAAGATAAGTAAATTGAAATGCCACGAGTTAAATGACAAAGGGAAAACATGAAAAGTTGCAAATAACAAAATCAATAAATGAGATCAGTGACATTACAACAGACATATAAATTACCATAACAAAATATTATGAAAAACCGTACTCCAAAAACCTTTATACTTTAAAAAATGGACAAATTTCTAGAAGCACACTGCTATCTAAAGTAGCACAAATAGAGGTAAAATATCTGAACAGCTCCATACCAAAGGAAGGTATTGAAGATATAATTTTTTTTAATCCCAACAATAGAAATCCTGACCCAGATGACTTCATTGGAGAATTCACCAAATATTCAGAGAAGAGTTCACACTAAATATATGCAAACTATTCCCATTCCAGAGAATGGAAAATTGAAAATTTAATGTATGAAACCAACATAACCCTGACACTAGACTTAGACAAAAATTACACATACATATTACAGATTAATATCTCACATGAATATGACTCACCAAAATTCCACAGTGTAGCAAAATGAAAGATATCATGACCAGTGGGACTCATACTGGAGATATATGGTTCAACATAAAAAGATCAACTTAAGTAAAACGAAGAGAAACAATCACAAGATCAGCTCAATCAACACAGAAGAGACATTTGATAAAATCCAGCACCCTTTGCAGATAAAAACTCTCCGTAAAATAGGAATAGAAAGGTTAGAAAGAAAATTCCTCAACATAACAAAAAGCACATATACAAAACCAACAGGAATACTATTCTCAACAGGGACAGAGTGAAAGCATGCCCTTTGAAAATAAGAAGAAGATAAAAACGTCCTTTACTACGCTTGTTCCTAGCCAAAGCAATAAGGCAAGAAAGAGAAATAAAGTGTATCCAAATTAAAAAGAATAAAACTATCTTCATCCCATTTGACATGATAATATACAGAGAAAATCAAGAGAAGAGAAAAAAATGACTGGAACTAATAGCGGAATCCCGCGAAGTGTCAAGTACAAGACAAATAGGTGAATGTAAGTTCGGTTCCTCTACACTAATGAGGAGGACTCCAGAAAGAAAATTAAGAAAACAACAATGTCTACAATATCCCCCCAAAGGATTAAATGCCCTATGTGTGTTACACTCCACAAGCAAAGAATGAAATTAGAAGGAAAAATAAAAACAGAGAGAGAAACATCACAGCATTAAAACCCTTGAGTTTCTTTGCCCATCAAATTTAAACACTGATCATAGTGGTTACAAAGGGGGGATCTCAATGTTTTTTGTAGCACCTAGACGTCATTCAGTTTTTAAAAAGGAAAAAATATCTAGGAATAAATTATCTGGGGCTATAAAGACTTATGCAAGGAAAACTTCAAAATTTTACTAAAAGAAATGAAAAGAGTTACACATATGAGAAAACTTTAGTGCTTATTAGCTAGAAAACATAATATTGTAAAAATTTCAATACTACTAAAAGTTATATATAGATCCAAATCCCAACAAGATTTTTTATGAAATGGAAAAAAACAATCTTTATGTGGAAAGAGTCCTCAAAAAGTTAACGCAATATTGAAGAACAAAGTAGGAGATCTCACACTTTCTGATCTCAAAATTTACTCTTCAGCCATTGTAATAAAAATATCCTGGTACTGATTCAATGGCAGATACATTGACAAATGGAAAAGAGTCAAGAGCCTAAAATTAAATCCATTCATCTACAGACAGCTAATCTTTAAACAAAGGATCAGAGTCGACTCAACAGAGGAGAAACAGTCCTTTTTAACAAGTAATGTTGGCAAAAATGAATATCCATTTGTGGAAAATAAAATAGGACCCACTTTCCCATCATGTACAACGAACTCAAATTGAATAAAAGACCTAAATCTTAAAATTAAAACTCTAAATTTCCTGGAAAATAGCAAAGGAAGAAAACAAGCGGACCAAAAATTTTGCATCAATGACCTATCAACTACAGCTCACAATATATGAGTGCCAGCAGATAAATCAGCTATCTAGGACCTCTTAACAATTAGGTAGGTTTTTCTCATGTAAAGACTTTCCCAAGAGAACTTACAGAAAACAGAATGAAATAATGAGAATGCTGACACATAATGTAAATTGTAACCTATGGGACTAAGCAATTTATATAAAAATTGTTCTACAAAAATCTAATTTGCAAAGTAAAATTTCACCTATCACACATACAATATCATTTTAAAAAGGAAACCAGCCCTCATGAAAGGAGAGTCTATATATAGATTTTTAAAAATCAAACCAGTTGCATTCTCATTGAATCCACCCCTTGGAAGCTCCACATGCGTCAGAGTATTACTGCACCCACAGAGTTTTCAATGGCTCATTTTTCGAAAGTTGATCGCCAGACCTTTCTATTTCAAAGTGTCTTTGGGTGGACGTCAACCTCTAACCTAGTTGGTTGTCAAATAAAGGCATTAACTATTCACACCACCCAAAGATTCCATAAAGGTGATACAAAACCAAAAACCAAACCCACTACCACAGAGTCGATTCTGACTCATAGTAACCCAGGATTGGGTTCCCAAGAATGTGAATCTTTCTGGGAGCAAGCAGCCTTATCTTTCTCCTATTGAGCACCTGGTGGGTTTTGAACTGCTGATCTTCCATTAGCAGCCCAGGGCTTTCCCACATCACCACAACTAGACTACAGCTCCGTTAAGTAACTTGTCCCTAAAGAGCAACCCTAAGGAAATACAATCACAAAATCTAGAGACGTATATATAATCATCTATTAATATATGATAGTTCATATTAATATGTTAATATAAGATGGTTCTTGGTATTTTATGCTCAGGATTTCTTCCCAGTGAAAGAAGAAATGAGCGTATATTATTGTTCCTCGGTTGTCTGTGATGTTATCAATAAGGCAACAAGAGAGAAAATGGCTTGAAAATGAAGGGAAGATGTGTTAACTATATCACAAGACAGTGTTCCTCAACCTCAACACTATTATCCTTTTGGACAGGAAAACTCTTGACTGGACAGGGGTGGACACAGGGCTGCCCTGTGCTTGGTGGGCAGCATCGCTAGCCTCTACTCACTCAGTCACCTTCTCAAGCATGGCAATCAAAAGTGCCTCTACAAGTAATGTCGATGACTGCACACCATGATTAATGAAACTTATGCCAAATGTTATGTGAGACATATACATGTATACACATATATAAGTATATATGTATATTAAATATATATTTAATTACCATAATAAAAAATTTTCTAGAATTGGCCAAATGCAAAGTCATCCTCCATTGATAATAAACACCAGGGGGATGAACTTCTTGTGCCATTTTATAACTGTTAGCTCATGTTCACCCTCAAAGAGTACCTAGAAATACAAGACACTTTGCCATCACCAGCTTGTGGGCACTCAGTGCCCAGGCAACACAATCTTCAACCTGCTCCCACCTGGCTGATGTGAACTATAGAAGTGCTAGGAAGTCCTCCAGGAAGGAGTCACTTGTCAGCTGGAGACTCCCAGTAAAGAGGCACTGGAGAACAACAAGGGATCTAAAATCTATGGCAAGGAGGGTCTACAATGGCTGGTGGTGACCAATTATAAAGTAGCTGAGAGGAATTACTGAGAACCAAATGAAGTGTGAACATTATAGTGGGGCAGGAGGAAAGTAAAAGGAAACAGAGGAAAGAACTAGGAGGCAAAAGCCATATATAAAGGTATAAATATAGGCATGTATATCTGTAAATGTATTAATAAATAAGGATAGGGGTATTGGTCTATGTACATATATTTATATGTTGAAATTTTAAGGTAGCAGATGGACTTTTGGCCTCTAATTAAGCCTTCCCTCAACACAAGAACACTTTGTTCTAATAACCTAGCTGAAGTCAAAATAGGTACATAAGCAAATGTGGTGAAGAAAGTTGATGGTGTCTGGCTATTAAAAGATATGGCGCCTGGGGTCTTAAAGGCTTGAAGTAAAACAAGTGGCCATCTAGCAGGAGAGCAACAAAGCCCACGTGGAAGAAGCACACCAGCCCATGGGATCGTGAGGTATCAACAGGATCGGGTATCAGAAGATCAAAAATAAACAATTATATCGAAGTTTAGGAAAGGTCAGAGAGAAGACTCAAAACCCATTTGTAAACAATTGGGCATCCATTCACAAAAGGGTCACACTGAAGGGATAATTCAGCAAGGGTGCAGTATAGCACCAATGAAACACACAACATTCCTCTAGTTCTTTAATGTTTCCTCCCCCTCCACCCACCCCCACTATCATGACCCCAGTTTTACCTCACAAATCCTACTAGACCCGAATACATGCATAGGTACAGGAAAGAGCTTCAACACACGGAAGCCAGGACAGATAAACCCCTCAGAAACAGTCATGGGAATAAAGATACCATCAAGGTAGAAGGGGGCGGGGGAGAAAGGGGAAGCCAATAGCCATGATGGATGTATAACAGCCCTCCAGTAGGGATGAATAACAGAAGGACCCAACAGACAGTGTAAGATATGAAAAAAACAATAATAATACATCATTTATCAAGGGTTAAAGAGGGTGGGCGGGCTGAGGAGGGAGGGGGAACGAGCTGATAATAAGGGTTCAAGTAGAAAGATGATGTTTTGAAAATGATGGTAGCAATATATGTACAAGTTGGTATAATTGATTTATGGATTGTTATAATATCTGTAAGAGTTCCCAATAAAATGATTTTCTTAAAGGCCTTGGAAAGACAAAAAAAATAAAAACTGATCTAAAAATAATCCCAAAGCTAACATCTGTGTGCTTTCAAAAGCAGCTGTGGGAATGAGGATCTAAAAGGCAGTAGGAGGAAATTGTAAAATTTTAGTTAGATACAATCCTACCTGGGTACTTATGCAGTGATTGTTTGGATATTTAAAGGAGAGACAATGTGATATCGAGTGGTGTTCATTGAAGTGATCAAGAAATACAACTCATATGAAAGTCCTTCAGCAATTCCCGAAGGAGCTGGAAGGCTGACCATTTCAGTACACTGCCAACAAGAGATGAGCTTATCCCTTTGCCTCTGCTTTAAAGGGAAATAAAGATAGAGTTTGAAAATGCACCTAGCCATTTGACTCAATAGTTAAGTCTTGTCTGGCTGTGGTGTAAAAATAGACATTCCTCTGTCTGAACATGAAAATAGCACTTCCCAAGCAAAGGCCAAAAGTTTTAGAGTTGCAAACAATGTTTACTTTCGTTTTAAAAAAGCCTTTCCTCTGTGCTTATTTTGGGCTTGTGTAGGTGTCATAGTTGGTAGGCAGGTGTGTAAGGCTCAGGAACAAACCGGTAAGAGCATGCCTCCTGCAGCAGCTGGGACAGTCTTGTGATCTTCCACCACACTGGCTTTGTGATAAGCCTTCCACATTCTCTATACTGAAAGCGAGAACATATGTTGATGTAAGACAGATCCTCTCCCTTTTGAAAAAAAACAATGAGAATTAGATATCAGTGGTGTGATAATACCTCGAACTCCCTGTTGTTTGCAGAACCCTGTGAATTCATTCATTCAACAAATGGCTCTTAAAGAACTGCCATGCTCAGATGTAATTAGGCTAAAATGTAATGCCTCACTCTGCAATCTCTCTTTCGACCCATTTTAAAGTTGTTCCAATTTTTAGTAGTGTCTGCCTTTTTCTCAACTGAGGTTTTCCTCTGTTTTATGTTTTCATGATTGTTGGGGTTTTGCTTTTTGTTTGTGTGTTTCTCGGTTTTGTTTTGTAGGTTTTTCTGTGCGTAAAATTCAGGATTGGTAAATCTATAAAGATAGTAACTAGATGAATAAAGAAAGGGTGTGGCATGGGGAGGTAGAGAGCAAAAGGGGAGCTAACAACAAAGACTACAGAAGGGAGAAATGTTCTAAAATTGATTGTGGTGATGATTGCCCGACTCTTCTTAATATGACTGAACTACTGATTTATATGCTATGTGAATTATAGGCCAATAAAGAAATTTTTTAAATAAAAAGGACTACCATGCTTTGATCTAGAGTTTTGGAACACATTGGTCAACAAAAAAAAAGGCATCTCAGCCTTTGTGAAGATTTTAAACAGAAGTAAATTACATAGTGTTAACAATTATCAATGAAATGGGGAAATAGCAGAGAGCAGCATCTGGCTTTCTATAAAAGGGCAGCTAGGAATTATTTTAGGCATTGCCAATCACATTGCTTCAATCACAATTATTAATTCTATAGAACCAAATATCCAGACAAAAACAAAGCCCAAGCCCATTGCCCCAGGGCCCATCCCAACTCATAGCTGCCCTACAGGACCGTGTGGAACCTCCCTGTAGGAGTTTAAAAGTTGTAGGAAATCATTACAGAAGCAGACTACTACTTTCTTTTCCCACAAAGCTGCTGGTGGATTTAAACCACTGATTTTTTGGTTAGCAGATGAGCTCTTTAACCACCATACAAAACAGATAAATAAATCTGTGTGATTGAATGCTAATAAAACTTTATAAGAGTAGATAGGAGTCCGGATGTTCCATAGCTACAGTTTCTCAACCTTGAAATACAGTAAGGAGAATCTATAGCTCAAAGGGGTCCAATTTTAAATAGAATTATCAAGGTGAGCCTCGTTGAGAAGCTTAACTGTGACCAAAGACTTGAAAAAATGGAACCCAACACTCAACCCACTGTAAAATAGTACCTTATTATTCATCTAGCCTATTTACTCCTGGAGTCGTTTAATAGGTGATTGATGATACAATTTTAGAGAATCAGAAAGGAGGGATACTACTTCCAAATTAATAATAAATGTACCCTACCATACGGGCTTTGTGACTCTGTATCCCACAGTGCTAGGAAGAAAAGAAACGAAGGAAGAAAAAAAGAAAGTTTGAGCTTCAAGATGCCCTCAGAGCAAAGTCAATCCATGTTCTCAAATCATAATTAAGCTACATCCATGAGTGAGGACCTGAACATGGGGGTGGCAATGGCGGTGGTGGTGTTTATGAAATCATTGTTTATTTAATTTCAAATAGAATTTGCTTATAATGCAGCTTGTATTAATTATTGTTCATGTTTCCTGTCTTGCTCCACAAAATTTGTGGGAGGTTGTCAGGAAAGCCAACACAAACATGTTTTCTCTGAAAGGATTACATAGGCAAGGGATAGAAACCAAACAAGCGGGCACCCAGTCAATCCCGGCTCTTGGCGCCCCCGTGTGTGTGCAGGCAGAATGTGCCCTCTGCTTCCAATGGCTGATTTTTCAAAAGCACATCATCAAGCTTTTTGTCCAGGTGACTCTGGGTGAATCCGAACCTCCAACCCTTCTGCGAACACCCGAATGAAGTTACCTGTTTGCACCACTCAGGGACCTCAGAAGGGACATAAGGAAAATCCAAAATGAGGTAAGATTGGTGTCGTTAGCTATTGTTGTTAGGCCTCACAGTCACCACTGGTCCTGCCTCATCCTCAGAGTTTTTTCTGTTTGGGCACCATGGTGGAACCACTGTGTCAATCCATCTTCACCAGGGCCTTCCTCTTTTTTGCTGACCCTGTCCAGAGACTAGTCAAGGTTCAAAGTATGTGACACTAAGTCTCACCATCCTTGCTTCGGAGAAGCACTCTGGCCATATTTCTTCCAAGACAGATTTGTTTGTCCTTTTAGCAGTCCATGATGCGTTCAGCATTCTTCTCCAGCACCACCATTCAAATGAATAGATTCTTTTTCAGTCTTCTTTATTCTGCGTCCAACTTTCCCATGCACATGGGCAATTGAAAATACCATGACTTGGGTGAGACACACCTTAGCCCTCAAAGGAACACATTTGCTTTTCAATACTCTAAAGAGGTCTTGTGCAGCAGATTTACCCAATGAAATGTGTCATTTGATCTATTGACTACTGTTTCTATGACCATTGACTGTGGATCAGGCAAGATGAAATCTTTGACAATTTTTATCTTTTCTCCACTAACCATGATGTTACCCATTGGTCTGGTTATGAAACATTTAGAAAAAATGTTTTCTTTACATTAAATTGTAATCCATACTGAAGATTTCCATCCTTGATCGTTGTTAACAAATGTGTGGTTTTTTGGTTTGTTTGTTAGTTGTTTTAATCTTTTGTCAAAAAATGTTTTCAGTTCTCTTCACTTTCAGCAAACAAGGGGTGTCATCTGCATTTCATAGGTAGTTAATAATCCTTCCTCCGATCCTGATGCCTCAATCCTTTTTATATAATCCAGCTTTGCTCAATATTTGTTGTGGATGATTTCCTTGATGTATACCTGATGTACACCTCTCCTAATTTTAAACTATGCAGTATTGCCTTGTTCTGTTTGCACAGCTGCCTCTTGATCCATGTACAGGTTCCATATGAGCACAAACAAGTGTTCCAAAATTCCCATTCTTCTCAAGGCTGGTTGTAATTTGTTATGGTCCACACAGTCTAATGCCTTAGCAACGAAACATAAATAAACATCCTTCTAATAGTCATGGCTTTCAGCCAAGATCCAGCTGACATCGGCAGTGGTATCCCTGCTCCCACATCCTCTTCTCAGTCTAGCCTGAACCTTTGGCTGCTACCTGTCAATGTACTGCTGGAACCAATATTGAACAATCTTCAGCAAAACCTTACTTGCATATGATATTAATGATATTGTTCTATAATTTGAACATTCTGTTTGGGACACCTTTCTGCGGACTGGGTACAAATGTGGATCTTTCCCGTCAATTGACCAAATAGCTGTGTTCCAAGCTTCCTGGTATGGATTAGTGAGTGCTTCCAGGGCTTCATCAGCTCGGTGAAACTTCTCATTTGGTGCTCCATCAATTCCTGGAGCCTTGCTTGGCTAATACTTTCAGGGCAGCTTGAACTTCTTTCTACATGACTGTTGGTGCAGCTTATACTTCGTCCTTCAGTACCATTGGTTCTTGCTTCTATGCTCTCCTCAAGGAAAGCAAGCAGAAATAATTCAGGACATCAAAAGCTTCTGTCCCCTCAAGCCTTGTCCTATGCCTTTACCAACTTAACCTGTGCTTCAGACTCCATGAATTCTTTCCAGTACAAGGATGCATGTCAGGAGCCTTGACAGCATATAGATTATGCATTGTTCTGCTGTCAGAAAGGCCAGCAGTTTGAGCCCAACAATTGCTTCATGAGAGAAAGAGGAGGTTTTGTGCTCCCATAAAGATTGATAGCCTCATAACCCCAAAGAAGCAGTTCTCCTCTGTTTTGTACAGAGTTATCACTATGAGTCAGAATCAACATTATGGCAGTGAGCCAGAATGTATGATGCTCCCTGTGTTCGTCCAGGATGACTAGAGAAACAAATCCAGAGACACTCATATGTGTATAAGAAAGAGCTTTATATAAAGAGTCATTGTATATTAAGAATGATACCTTCAGAACCAGCGGTGTGAGGGGCGATACTGGGAGGGTAGAGGGTGAGTGGGCTGGAAAGGGGGAACCGATTACAAGGATCTACATGTGACCTCCTCCCTGGGGGACGGACAACAGGAAAGGGGGTGAAGGGAGACGCCAGATAGGGCAAGATATGACAAAATAACAATTTATAAATTATCAAGGGCTCACAAGGAAGGGGGAAACAGGGAGGGAGGGGAACAAAGAGGACTTGATGCAAAGGGCTTAAGTGGAGAGCAAATGCTTTGAAATGATGACGGCAAAGAATGTACAGATGTGCTTTACACAATTGATGTATGTATATGTATGGATTGTGATAAGAGTTGTATGAGTCCCAAATAAAATGCTAAAAAAAATTTTTAAAGTAAACTTAAAGTTCATATAGAATAACCTGATGTGGTGATATTCATAATCTGTATACAACACATAAAATAACACAAAGCTAATAAATATAAAGAAGAAGAAAAAAGAAAACATCCCAGCCCAGTCCAGATTAAGTCCAATATTAGCCAATATGTCCAATTCCAGTTTATAAATTCCTCTTTAGACTCACATAATACATGCAATGAAGCCAAATACAGGAAGATCACAGGCCAGTGGGTGGAAAGTCTTGGGGATTCAGTGGCGGTGGAAGCATTTCAGCACTGGCGTAGGTCTCCATGTGACTCCTCCAGCTCCAGGACTCTGGCTCCATCAGCATAGCTTCATGTGGCTTGTCAACAGGAATGTGTAGTAGAGAGAGAGTATCTCTCCCCTCCAGGGAGGAAGACAGGAGTTCCCAGACTACTCATGAGAAGGCCATGCCCAAACAGAGGCCTCATTAGCTCTGTCTGATTGACAGGCTAGACTCCCCTCCTTTGCAAGTTGACAGGAGATTATGTAATTGCCACACTCCCCCTCCCGTAGCATGTCCCCTTTTGGTTGGAAATGCCTGCACCCCACCTCTTTTCACTTAGGCAACTATGATTGTGCTTGTGTGCAAAGGTCCCTCCGGCTCATCCAGTCTCTTCCTTGTCTTACACGTTTCCATAGCCAGATTCTCTCCTTTCTAACTTTTCAGCTTTTAGTCAATTACATTCGTTTGCAAGATGAGTTGCATTTGTCTCTAACTGATGCTTCATGAAGGCAAAAATCTCTCACATTTTTGGTCCTATTTCCTTCTCAGCCGCTAGCAGTGCCTTCCATCAATTGCACACTCAACTATTTATTTGTTCGGTGCATGAAGCCTCCCAGGAGTGAAAGCCTCCCCAGGAGAGAAGTGTGGTAAGTGAAAATGCAGCTTACTCTTGAATAACATGGATGTGAATGTTACGATAGAATTATTTTCCTGCTGTTATGTCTGTGCCTCCGAGTGCGCCGAGAATCCTTTCAGTGCCTTGTGAGACTAACTCTCTCTGTGAGAGCAGGGCAAAGAGACTCAACATTTAAATGATCCACCTCAGGAGCCAAAAGGGAGAGAAGACTTGTGTATAAGGGGGCCCAGACTCGTCAAATCCATGGTATTTACAGTCAACTGTATCTGCAAAGTCTCTTCACCTCAGATCTTTCAGACATGTTATCCGGAGAGACCAGTCCCTGGAAAGCGCACCAAGCTTGGTACAGTAGAGGGTCAGCTCCAAAAGACCGCCGAGGAGTTGGATTGACATCCTAGCTCCTGCAATGAGCTCAGCTATTGTAATAATTGGGGGGATGCTGTAGAACAGGGCAGTGTCTTGTTCTCTTGTACATAGGTTCACTGTGAGTTGCCGTTAACCAAAAGGCACCAGCAACATCAATGGATTAATTAATTGAAGCAAGTTTTATAAAGAAAAGCATGGCTTTTCATATGTTTTGAGTTTTGAGCTAAATGTTTCTCTCATAGCTCTTCAAAATGAGAATATTGTGTGAATTTATAGGCAAGGTTCTTACATTGCTATAATAACACATTTTTACAAACCTGTTTCTCACCACATCTCTGACTTCAGTTGTTGCTGTTGTTGGTTAGGTGCCATGGAGTTGGCTCTGCCCCACGGGGACCGTGTGCACAACAGAGCGAAGCGCTGTCGGGTCTGAGGCCATGCTCACCATCCCTCAAGGAGATGGATTGGCACAGTGGCTGCAACATGGGCTCAGGCACAGTAATGATCGTGAATGCCTCTCAATACAGGCCTATAAACACACAGCAAACCACAATTCTCAGCCGGCAAAACAGTGTGAGCCAAGAAAACAGTTTGCTCAGGTGCTTCTTGTATGCAAAAGTAAAACAGCGGGAAACTCTCTCCCAGCTGGCCCTTTAAGCACTTCCTTCATAAATATGTTTTCCCAACAACATCGGGCTGGAGAGTTGAGAGTTGAAGGTCATATTCTCTTTGAAAGCATATTCAGGTTCGTTCCTTCACAATCAGCTAGAAGGAGTAAAATCATCCGCTTGATGAGGATCAAGCATGCACTCAGCTGAAGCAAGGAGGCCTAACCAGGTCCATTCCCTTGTTAGCGATGACCATGGTGCATGCCTCCCTCTTGTGGCTCTTTTGAGTACACTAGCCTATTGATGGGAGCCCAGTCAGTCAACTGAGTAATTACATTCCCGAATCCCAGTTAAAGAAAGTACCTGCAATTTCTCAAGTGAAATTATTTTTAAATCGGTAGATTGTTTAAAATCATGTTAATGATCCATGGAGCTTTTTATCAAATCTGCAACAATCAACATTTTGAAAGCTCAGCGGTTGACCTCAGCTAGTAAAGAAACTTATGCAAATATTTGAGAAGCTTGCATGTCTTGACCATCACCAGCCCCTAACTGTATTGCCATCTTTTTTACATCTGTGGTTCTGCAGGTAGCACGTCAGCAGACTCGGACATCTTGAGGGGCACAGCAAGGGAAGCTCTCAAGAAGGAAGCAATCCATAGAACCAGAAATGCTCGTTCTACAGATATTTATTGCATGCTTGCTACTTTAAGGATTCAAAGTTACCTAAGAAATTATCCTGTGTGAAAAGATTACCTATCACAGACGAGGGGACTTGTGTATAAAAAATGAAATTGAAATTTGGATAAATTCCAAAGGTGGGTAGTGGGCCGGGCCGGGGGGGGGGGGGGGGAAGGATACATGTGCTCTTCTCTTTCGGACGGAGGAACTAGCCTGAGCTAAGAAGTGAGGGGGGATAGTTAATGGACTGCTCCCTCTGAGCCCGCACATTCTAACCCCAAAGGCCACTGTTACCAAGTCCATTCCAAGGCTTACCAACCCTCAAGGACCGGGTAGAACCACTCCTCAGCGTTTGTGAGACTGTAAATCTTTACCAGAGCAGACAGCCTCTTTCTTCCTCTGAGCAGCTGGTGGGTTTGAGTGGCTAGCCTCATGGTTGGCAACCTAATTTAGCCATCGCTGCCACCAGGATTCTAACCCATGTTCCCTTGTACTAATTGCTGTTGAGCCCACTGCGACTCACAGGGACTCTATTACACAGAGCAGAGACCTGTGGGTTTCTGAGTCTATCCATCTTTATGGGAGCAGAAAGCTTCATCTTTCTCCCTCAGAGGGACTGGTGCTCTGGAACTGCAGACCTTGTGGTTTAGCCACCCAAGGTACCGCATATACTCGTGTATAAGCCGAGTTTTCAGCACATTTTTAATACAGTTTTGGTGGTAAAATGAGGTGCCTCGGCTGATATTCAGGTCGGCTTATACTCGAGTTTATGTAGCCTTATATTCATCACAGTACCATTCACAAGAGCTCTCTCTGCCCGTCCTTCTTCCAAGACAGGCTGGTTTGTTCTGTTAGCAATCCATGGTCCTTTCAATATTCTTCACCAGCACCGTAATCCAAACACGTCAATTCATCTGAAATCCTCCTTTTTCAATGACCAACTTTCACAGCATATGAAGTGATTGAAAGTACCAGGGCCTTGGGTTGGTGCGCTTTTGACCTCAAAATAACTATAAATTATTTTTTTAAATTCTTCGAAAGGAAAAATTACTTTCTATGAGTTGCAGGAGGGAATGATTTTTTTCGGGGGGGGGGGACTTTGTTTTGTTTTGCTTTGGTTTTTTGATTGTGGAAACAAGAATCGTTTCATTAAAATACTAAAATGATACTATTAAGTATATACTATAAGCACCGATCCAAAAAATTTTAAAACCATTTTATTGGGGACTCATCTAGTTCTTATCATGACCCAAACATACATTCATTGTGCCAGCACATTTGTACGTTGGTTGTCATCATGATTCTCAAAACATTCGCTCTCCCTTGGTATTGGCTCCTCAGTTTCCCCTCCCTCCCAGCCCCCGCTCCCTCATGAACCCTTGATAATTTATAAATTATTATTTTGTCATGTCCTACACTGTCCAACATCTCCTTTTATTCACTTTTCTGTTGTCCATCCCCCAGGGAGTTATATGTAGATCCTTGTAATCAGTTCCCACTTTCCAGCCCACCTCCCAGTATCGTCATTCTCACCACTAGTCCTGAGGTGTTCATCTGCCTGGATTCCCTGTGTTTACAGGGTATCTGTCCTGGATTCCCTGTGTTTCCAGTTCCTATCTGTACCAGTGTACATGCCCTGGTCCAGCTGGATTTGTAAGGTAGAATTGGGATCATGATAGTTGGAGGGAGGAAGTGTTTAAGAACTAGAAGAAAGTTGTGAGTTTCATCATTGCTACACTGCACCCTGACTGGCTCGTCTTCTCTCCATGATCCTTCTGTAAGGGGATGTCCAGTTGCCTGCAGATGGGCTTTGGCATACCCCCTCATTCACGATGATATGATTTTTGTTCTTTGATGCCTGATACCTGATCCCATCAACACCTTGTGATCACATAGGCTGGTGTGCTCCTTCCATGTGGGCTTTGTTGCTTCTCAGCTAGATGGATACTTGTTACCTTCAAGCCCTTAAGACCCCAAATGCTATATCTTTTGATAGCAGGGCACCATCAGCTTTCTTCACCACATTTGTTTATGCACCCAGGTTTTCTCTTCAGCGATTGTGTCGGGAAGGTGAGCATCCTGGAATGCCAGTTTAATAGAACAAAGTGTTTTTGCATTGAGGAAGTACTGGAGTGGAAGCCCAATGTCCTTCTGCTATCTTAATACTAAACCTATCAATATATGCACATAGATCTATTTCCCCATCATCATATATAAATATATTTAACTATGTACATGTCTGTATTTAGACTTCTATAAATGCCCTTTGTCTCCCAGTTCTTTCCTCTATTTCCATTTACTTACCTCTTGTCCCACTATCATGCTCAGCCTTCATTTGGGTTTCAGTAATTCCTCTCGGTTACATTGCCCTTGATCAAGCCCTACCAGGCCTCTTACATCCTCCTCACCATTGAATTTGGATCACTTGTTGTTCCCTTTACCCTGGATTTGTTAACACTGCTTCCTTTCCGCCACCTCCCCTGCTCTCATGTCCCCCAGGAAACGTTGGTCCCATTGTTTTCTCCTCCAGATTGTTTATCCAGCCTATCTTATCTAGATAGACCTGCAGAGATAATAATATGCACAAATAAACAAGACAGAGCAAAACAAAGCAAGAAAACAAACCAACACAATAACAAAGAAAAACTAATGACAAAAAAAGAAAAGCCTGTAAATAGTTCAAGGTCTATTTGTTGATCTTTAGGAGTGTTTTCCAGTTGAGTCAGATGGGGTGCCATGCCCTGACCCCAAAGTCTATTTTTGGTACTCCCTCAGGACTTCCTTGATCTGCTCCCCTGGCTGTTCTGTTGCACGTCCTTTGTGTTTTGCCTCAGTGTGGTGGGGTCTGATCAGGTGCAATTCCCACACTGTGTCTCCAGTATTGTCCCTTATAGCACTATGGGTCAGTGAGGGATGTCATGTCTCATAGTAGGGCTGGCCAAATGGTACTCTCTGTGCATTGGCTGCTGTGAGTGGGAATATTGTCCTCAAGGCTTGGTGGACCAGGATGTGCTCCATTCCCTCTTCCTCCCCTTTGCTCCCATATGCTTCATCAGACATGTCCCTCTCCCTGAGCTGTAACTTCAGCACTGTCCTCTGAAATTAATTCTTCTGGGGGGAGGGGTGGCTGTCCATGTAGTTGGGATTGGGGCCGCTAAAAAGCAGTGATGAACGCATGAAATACATCACTACATTGGAAGAACTGGAGGAAACTATGCTAAGTGAAGTAAGCCAAGCACAAAAGGACAAGTGCAACATGAGTCTGTTGAATGAAAGAGGGACTAGACTTCAACCCGATGCTCCAAGATGTGAAGGTCCCAATTTATTATTGTTTCACACTGTATAGTATCCCGTTGTGTATACACACCATAGTTTGCTTATCCACTGAAAGATACATAGGTTGTTTCCATCTTTTTTCTATTGTGAATAATGCTGTGATGTGAAAATATCTATTAACGAGTATGATTTCTCTAGCAGTGGGATTTCTGGATTATATGGTGTTTCATGTTCAACTTCTTAAGGAAATGTCATATTGTTTTCCACAGTGGTTGAAGCAATGTAGAGTACCATTCTCTCCATATCCTGGCTTGCATTTGCTGTGTTCTGGGGTTTGCTGTTGTTAACTTTGCTATTACTGTTGGGTGAAATGACATCTAATTGTTTCTTTGACTTGTATCTTAAAGCTAATGATAACAGGGATATCTTCATGCATTTGTCCAGTACTGTAATGTCTTCTTCAGTCGAGGTTATGTCTATGTCCTCTGCCTATTTTTAATTGAATTGTCTTTTTGTTATGGAGGTATTGAAGTTTTATGTCGATTTTAGTTCAAGAGATTAATCTCTTGTCAGGCAGATAGAACTTTTCCAAAGAATATTTTCCCAGTCTGTTTCTTTGTATTTTCCCCCCCCTTAATTTTGATGCATTTAAGTGTAATTTTTTTTAAGATCAAGTTTATCTTCTACTTTTAGTGCATCTTCAGTTACATCAGATAGACCACTGAGGCCGTAAATTCCAATTCCCATGGCTGTGGAGTAGCTACAGGACAGAACAAAATTATTCCATTGGGTTTTTAAGGCTGTAACTCTTTATGGGAACAGAAAGACATCTTTTTCCCAAGAAATTACTGGTGGAGTGGAACTGCTGAGTAATCCAGGACAGAGCCCTATATCCCCCAGCCTCCTCAAGTCATACATTTCCCCTCAGTTTCTTTGATGATTGTTATAGTTTGAGGTTTTGCATTTAGGTCCTTAATCCATCTTGAACTAGTTTTTGTATATGGTCTGAGCTGTGAGTTCTGGTTCATATTCTGCAAATGGATAGCCACTTCTCCCAGCACTATTTATTTTAAAAGATTCTTCTCCCCCCCCCCTCTTATTTAATGCACTTTGGCACGTTGGCAAAGATCTGCTGTCCAGAGTTCTGGGTCCCCAGTTCTGTTCCATTGGCCCATGTCTTACCAGGTTTGTTTGTTTTTTTACCAGTACCAGGCTATGTAGAATACTGTGCCTGTGTAGCAAGTTTTGAAATCAGGGAGTCTGAGGCCTCCAACTCTGTTCTTCATCTTTAGTAGTGCTTTGCTCTGCTTCAGAGTCTTCATAGTACTGCTGGGTAAGCACTGGGCTAACTACAAGGTCAGTGGTTCAAATCTAGCAGCCAGTCTATGGGGAAAAGATGAGGCTATCTGCTCCTATAAAGATTTAAAGCCTCTGAACCCCTGTAGGGTGTCACCAAGAGCTGGAATCAACATATAAACATAGTGGCCCAGTGTTTCCCCGGCCGCACAGAAGCAGGACAAACAGGTGATGTGAAGTTGAGTGAGGCCTTCACCAGAGACGTGTTCTTAGGAACAGAAAAGGACAAATGCTAGTGCTATCTCTCCAGCTCCTCTTTTGTTTTCAATAATTATTAATATGCAACATGTGCTATGTGCTTCATTAATATGAAGACATGTGCTAGCAAGATGAAGAGAAAAATTCCTTCATGATTATGGACTTCATTTTCTCTAAAAAGTCACTACAAAGCTTTCAAAAATTTATTTCTGCCTTGTTCCTTATTTCAAAAACATGTTTAGTAATGAATGTAGTTAGGAAAACATTTCTGACTCAGTATCTCCAACCATAAATCATAATGACAATTTATTACACTACAGTGAATTGTGTATTTTTTTTCAGCAGGACACATGGTTCACCCGATTGGTGAGACACATCATCAAAAGGTTAAGCATTAGTACTTAGGAAGTGAAAAAAATATTTTTATATGTAAGACATAAATATACATCTAATATATAAACATATGTACAGTATATCCTACCACGTCATATGCATATAAAAACTAGACAATAAGGAGAACCAGAGGAAAAAAGGATGCTTTTGAATTATGGTGCTGACAAACAATATTGAAAGTACCATGAACTGTCAGAATAATAGGGGAAAGGAGGTCTTGGAGGACAGACAGCCAGAATGCTCCTTAGAAGTGAGACTGGCAAGACTTCACCTCACATGCTTTGGACATGTTATCAGGGGGCGAGTCCCTGAAAGGTGAGGTGGGGGGACATTTGCTTTACTTTGTAGAGGATGAGAGAAACAGAGGACGGCCCTGCGCAGGGGGAGCTGCCTTGACACAGCGACTGCAGCAGTGGGTCCAGACATAACAATGGTGAAGGTGACACAGGGCCACAGTGTTTGGCTCTGCCTTGTTGGTTATGCAGCAGAGCCAACGCAATAGCCCCTAACAGCAACACGGTATGTTTAAGGCATTAACATTTCAAAGCAGGGAGGCCTGCTAGGGAGAGGGTGTTCAAGACACTATGTGGGTGCACTCCTTGAAAATTGTTAAAAGCTGAGAAATACTAGACTTGAAAGGACACATATTTGTCCCAATTACTTGTTTTGGCTCCTTTCCTGTTGCCAGTCAGTTACTTCTGACACAGGCTCAAAACGATCCTTGTTTGGCTCGCTTGGTTTGCTAGAAACTACGCCTCAGTTGCAGTGCCACCAGTTCTGATGGGCAAAAGCAGACCCTGCAGAACCTCTGTCATGAACCCAATAATCTTTCACAGCTGCAAAATTCATTAAAAATAATCCTTCCTCCGAGTCCGGAAGAAAACATGATCACAGGAACAAATCACCGGAATAGGATTGCTTCATGACATAAGGGGTGGTTCTTCGTCTCAAACATCTTGCTCTGGGAACTTAACACTACAGCCAAAAAACATCAGAAAAATTTGGCAGTGTGGCTTTTGGCTAATAACAGCAAAGTGACCTCACTCAAGAGAGGGCCCGAGTATAAACCCTGTCTTGGTGAAAAAGACACACACTGCAAGTCAAATGCATAGAAATAGAAAGAATTGCAGCTGCGCTCCAGTGGACAAGCGATCTAAATGCCAGGTACTGTGATAAATGGTACCCTGTGTCTCCCCCAAGGTGGGGTCAGAAAGAGAGAGCAGCCATGTAGCTCAGTGTCGCTAGTGAACAGTCAACCCAAATGCCCCCCTCCCCCTAACTCAATGAGTTTTCTGTCTGAGAAAAGGCAACTCACTGCAGAGGTCTCTGGGGACTTATATGAACAGCTGCTGTATTTGCAGAGCTTAACTAAGACGATGTGTTTCTTCCTTTTGCCTGAAAGTCATCGTCTCATCCAAAGCGGACTAGTCGTTTGTGTGAAAAGAGGAGGCGTGCTGTGTCCTATTACAGAAAGCCCTGCCCGAGTCTCAGCAACGTTCTGCCTCTGGAACCATCATCACTGGTATCGTCATTGCTGTCACTGACAAACCCTCATGCATTGAACTGAGCACTTTGCAAACACGACCTCATTTCCTCATAATTACCCTGTGGGGTTTTATGCTCCTCCTGATTTGACAGATGAAGACATAAAGACATAGACTAAGTCATTTGCTCTCAAGGTCACACAGCTCTCAAGGTCACACCTCCAGTGAGCAGCAGAGCTGGGACTTGAATTTAAGTCTGCCTGGCTCTTCAATTCTCGGCTAGTCTTATGCCTGAGGAAATAAGGATCCGGAAAGGGCGCTGGTCCTCTGCTGACTGAGATGGTGACGTTCTGTCTGTTTGCTGTACTCTGGTGGCTTGTGTGTGACTCTGATGGTGCAATCTCTGTAAGTGCTATTTCAAGCACCAGTAGGCTCACCTTAAGTGAAAAAGGTCTCAGAAGAGCTTCTAGACTAAGAACAGACTACAAAGAAGGGATAGACTGATCATTTATGAGGAACTAGTCCCTGAAAGCCTTCTAGATAGCAGTAAAATATTATCAGATATTAAGAACCTCATGAAGAACAGCAGAACATTGTCAGAAATAGTACCAGAAGGTGAGCCCCTTATGTTGGAAGGCACTCAAAATATGGCTGAGGAAGAACTCCCTTCTCAAAGAACAGCCCACACGCAGCCTTTGGGAATAAAGCCTTGGGGACCTGGATTGGCCACTGGGGCAGGACTCAAAATGAAAAGCAGCTGCAAGTATCTCTTCATAATTGAAGTTTGCGGTGTATGAAGCATGAATCTAGGAAAATTAGAAGTTGTCAAAAATGAAATGGAACACATAAAGATTGATAACTTAGGTATTAGGGAATTAAATTGGCCATTTTGAATCAGGTAGGCACATAGTTCACTATGCCAGAATTGACAGATTCAAGCGGAATAGTATTGCATTCTGTGGTAGTCACCTAATCTGGTGTCAATTTGAGGATTAAGAGTTTAGGGGTGGAGTCTAGACTGTCAATCTGGAGATAGTCAATGTGGTCTCTGTGTGGGCATGGCCTTCTCCTGAGAATTCTGGGAAATCTGGTACTTCCTCCTTGGAGGTGAGAGACTGCACACACGCTGGGAGATATAGCAGCTGACAAGACATAGTCAAAAGAAACATTTATTTTTTTTAAAAAGGGACATTTCAAGATTTTTCTTGAAGTACAATGCAGTCTGTGATAGGATAATATCTATACAAATACAAAGGAATCTAGTCAATACAACTATTATTAAGATTTGTACACCAACCAACAAAGCTGTTGTTGTGAGGTGCCATCCAGTCAGTTCCAAGCTATTGTGACCCTCTGCACAAAAGAAGGAAAGCCTGCCTGGTCCTGCCCTGTCCTCACATGGTGTTCCTCTTCACTATTGCAGCCACTGTGTCGAATCTGCGTGAAAGCCTTCCACTCTTTCCCTGTCCCTCGACCTCACCAACATGATGTCCTTCTCCAGGGACTGGTCTTTCCTAACAACATGTCCAAAGTATGCAAGACAAAAATCTTGCCATCCTTGCTGCTAAGGAGTTTGTGATGTCCTTTGCTAATCAGACACACCTGATAGGAAGGTAGCACAAAGAACTGATGGAACAAGAAAACTACAGAGAATGAGCTTCAACGTCAAATGGACTTCAGCTCAGGATTGACAAATTCTTAATCGTGTGTAGGATCATTTACAATCTAGTAAAGCTGAATAAAACTTCTCAAAGGCAAAAAAAATTGAGTATGATTTCTTGCTATTGGGATGAAGGCAGGAATTCATAAAAGTAGATGTAACTCTTTGCTATTAAATCTATACAGGTGCAAAGTACCATTATGAACTCAGTCCCATAAAAGCAGCTGTGGATTTAGATAAATCTGGGACTGAATTTCACCAAGTCCAGGATAAGATGGTACATTAAAGTCTCCAGTTTCCTTTCTCAGCCCTCTGCTGCCTTACTTCTTTGACCCCATCTTTACTTTGTAACTCAGTCCTCCACCTCAAGGTCATGCTCAATCATTATTTTCTAGATATCCTCAGAGGTTTCTCACATTTCCTCAGGTCCCCAAATATCATATAATGTCTCACGTTTCACAATCTCTTATCCTGGTTCCTTTGGGGATATCCACATGCTGGCAAGGTGCATGAGTTGGTCCTCTTCTGAAGCCTGCACTTAATTAAAATTCAGGGAGGCTACTTCCCACTGAGTTTCACTGTACTTGTCAGGCACCTGCTCCTCCACTGGAAACCATTGCCACCACCAGAAACCACCAGGTCCTGAGACTGCTTCGCCTTGCCTCTGGCAGTCATCAACCTGAAAGGCTCTACTGTGAATCCTTAGCCATCGTTAAAATCACTGTGGCAGTTACATAAACTCCTGTCAACTTGTGAAGGAGTAGTCTAGCCTGTCCATCAGGTCATAGTCAATCATGACTCTGTGTGGGCATGAACTTCTCCTGAGGATTCTGGACATCCCTGTCTTCCTCCTGGGAAGTGGGACACACTCTCTCTGTGTTGTCTTCCTGCTGACAAGACAGTTGGAACTACACTGATGGAACTAGAGCCCTGGAGCTGGAGGAGCCACATGAAGACCCCTGCCAGCGCTGAGATGCTTCCACCGCCACTGGATCCACAAGACTTCCCACCCACTGTCCTGTGATCTTCCTGCATTCAGTGTCATTGCATGTGTCACATGAATCTGAAGAGGAATTTATAGAATGGTATCAGACATATGGGCTATTATCGGACTTATGGACTTGATCTGGAATGGGCTGGGATGTTTTCTCAACATACAATTGCTCTTTTATATGAAGCTCTCTCTTATACATATATTGGTGTCTCTGGATTGGTTTCTCTAGTCAACCCAGACTAACACATCAACCCAGACTAATACATCAAAGCTTGCAGTGCTTTTCATGACACTGACCCTCCCATCCCCTGAGTATGAAGTAGGTCATTTTATGCCCTACTGCTTGCCAAGGGTTTTAATAAAATGTTTCATTCCACTTAAACCCTCAGGAATAGTTGGACTGGGTCAGGTCTGAGAAAAATATTCGGTCACTCCATTGAATACATGGCTTAGCTAATTTTGTCCGTCTTCCTGCTTCCTTAGAATGAGTGCTTCCCAAGCAGCCCTTGGCTCCTCCTGAAGGAGCGGTCCCTCTCATGCTTTGTTGCTGTGGTGGTTTTGGTAGGTGCCATCGAGTCAGTTCCAACTCACAGTGCCCCTATGTGGACAACAGAAGCAACCCCACTCAGTCCTGCGCTGTTCTCCCAATCATTCCTCTGTTTGAGCCGTTGTTGCAGCCACTGTGTCAGTCCATCTTGTTGAGGGCCTTCTTCCCTGTCGGTGTCCCTCTACTTTACCAAACACGATGGCCTTCTCCAGGGACCAGTGTCTCCTGATAACATGTGCAAAGTAAATACGATGAAGGTTTGCCATGCTTGCCTTGAAGAAACCTTCTGGCTGCACTTCTTCAGAGACAGATGTTTGTTCTGCCGGCAGTCCGTGGTAATTTCCATACCCTTTGCCAGCACCATAATTGGTTCTTCTTCGGTCTTCCTTATCCAATGCTCAACTTGCACATGCATATGATGCTATGAAAAATACCCTGTTTGGAAAAACATGGGACCCCAAATGGTAGAGAAGGGGGAGTGGCAGGCCTGGTGGGAAATGATCAAGGGTAAGGTTGCTTAGAGAAGAGGTATACTCTAGCCCAGGTGGCAACGAAGCATGGTAGTAGGGCAGGAGGAAAGTCAAGGGAGATGGAGGAAAGAGCTAGGAGTCAAAGGGCATTCATGGAGGTCTAGACAAAGACATGTACATGCAAATATATATAGGAGGATGGGGAAATAGATCTATGTGTCTATATTTATAGGTCAAGTATTAAGGTGGCGGAAGGACCTTGGGCCTCTACTCTAACACTCCCTCAATGCATGAATACCTTCTTTTATTAAATTGGAACTCTATGATGCTCACTCTCCCGACACAACGGCTGGAGCCAAAGTGGGTGAACAAGTAAATGTGGTGAAGAAAGCTGATGGTGCCCGGCTATCAAAAGAGATAGTGACTGGGGTCTTAAAGGCTTGAAGATAAACAAATGGCCATCTAGCTCAGAAGCAGCAAAGTCCACATGGAAGAACACACCAGCCTGTGTGATCGAGTGGTCCCAAAGGGATCAGTTACCAGGCATCAAAGAACAAAAAATCATATCATTGACTGCACACCTCCATGATAGGATCACTGAAGACAAATGGGTGCATAAGCAAATGTGGTGAAGAAAGTTGATGGTGCCCGGCTATCAAAAGAGATAGTGTCTGGGGTCTTAAAGGCTTGAAGGTGAACAAGCGGCCATCAAGCTCAGAAGCAAAAGAGCCCACATGGAAGAAGCACACCGGCCAGTGCGATCACGAGGTGCCCAAGGGACCAGGTATAAGGCATCATGCAAAAAAAAAAACACAACGATATAAGCGTGTGTATGTATGTGTATATATGTGTATGTGTATATATATACCATATTAAATGAAGGGGGAAGTGCAGAGTGGAGACCCAAGGCCCAAGTGTCGGCCAATGAAGATTCCCCTCATAGAGGGGTTTAGGAGAGGAGATGGGTTAAGTAAGGTGCAAGGTAGTACCGATGAAGAACACAGCTTTCCCCCAGATCCTGGATGCTTCCTCCCCCCAATTATCATGATCCGAATTCTACCTTGCAGGGATGGATAGGACAGAGGCTGTACACTAGTACATTTGAGGGCTGGAGGTACAGGGAATCCAGGGTGGATGATACCTTTAGGACCAAGGGTGTGAGGGACGATGCTGGGAGAGTGGAGGGAGAGTGGGTTGGAAAGGGGGAACTGATTACAAGGATCCACATGTGATCTCTTCCCTGGGAGAGGGACAGCAGAGAAGGGGGGAAGGGAGACTCCGGGTAGGGCAAGATATGACAAAATAACGATGTATAAATCACCAAGGGCACATGAGGGAGGGGGGAAAGGGGAGGGGGGGGGGGGAAAAGAGGACCTGATACAAGGGGCTTAAGTGGAGAGCAAATGCTTTGAGAATGATTGGGGCAGGGAATGTATGGATGTGCTTTATACAATTGATGTATGTATATGTATGGATTATGGTAAGAGTTGTATGAGTCCCTAATAAAATGTAAAAAAAGAAAAGAGGAGAAAAAAATGATTAGGGCAAAGACTGTACAGATGTGCTTTATACAATTGATGTATGTATATGTATGAACTATGATAAGAATTGTATGAGCCCCAATAAATTGTTAAAAAAAAAAAAAAGAAAGAAAAATACCCTGTTTGTTATTGTTAAGCACTGGAATGACACATTGTCCAGCCCTACGCCATTCTCACAATCATTGCTAAATTGGAGCCTATTGTTGCAGCCACTATGTTAATCCTCGGTGAAGGTCTTCTTCCTTTTCACTGACATGCTATGGGTTGAATCGTGTCCTCCCCTGAATATGGGTCCCCTTGACTAGACCCATGAATCTCCATATTATGTAATCACCCTCCATTGTGTGATATGAAATGATTATCCTACATGTTGTATAGTCTCATGTCTATTACATTGATGAGGCAGGACGAGCCGCAGCTATGTTTGTGAGGAAGAATACAATTTACAGGATTATATTGTCTTGATACATAAAGGATATTAAATAAATGAGCAGAGATCAGAGGGATCTCAATCCCACCATAAAAAAATAATAGGGGTTATGTCCCTAGGACCGGTGTTCCCTACACTGAGAACCAAGTAGACCCAGGAGAAGATTGATGCCCAGAAATGTGGAGATTCCCAGGGATGTCATGCACACAGATTCTGAAAGGAGAGCAGGACCTGCATCCTGAACTGTGAGCCAGCAGAGAAAAAAAGCGTTCCTCTAGAACTGATGCCCTTAATGTAGACATCCCAAATCGGAGAGAATGAACTTTGGTTTGCTAAAGCCATCCACATATGGTGTTTCTCTTATTGCAACAGTAGATGACTAAAACATCAGGCATGATGTGCGTCTCCGGTGAAAGTTTCTTCCTAATAGCTTATTCAGTGTATAGAAGACAGTGTCTCACCATCCTCGCTTCCAAGGAGCATTCTGGCTGCACTTCCAAAATGAATTTGCTCATTCTTCTAACAGTTCATGGTTTGTTCAATATTCTTCACCAACACCATAACTCAAAGGCATTCATTCTGAGCTTTGACATGTCCATATTTGTGCAGTGGTGCATTAAGCTGGGCTTAAAATGGAACCACAGAACGGATACACAATTTAATCACCAATAGCAGTTCCATTGTTTGGAAGTTTACTAATGTCAATCTCGGATTGAAGAATAAGAGATCATGTGATAGTAGCTCACAGGGTTTCTTTTCCTGCACAGAACTTTATTCCTATTTCATCATGCACCTACTAAGGGATGTTGTCAGAAATAGTTGTTCAAAAAAGAAATGCTGAAGGGGTATCCTCTGCTATTTATACATTTTTTCACAGCCTCTTACTTGCTTTTTATAGATGTCTTTGCATTATGGGATATTATGAAATCCATCTCCAATGATGACTTTCTCTTCCCTTTGGCCAATCATAACTTTAGAGTTAAATTAGTAACTCATCTCTTTCAACTATATAAAACATAGATTCTCAATCTTATTTGGCCTATCACTCCATTTTCAGAAAAAAATTACTTAGTGCTCCTCTAGCAATTAACATTGTTTGTACTATATCCCATACTCCTGGATAAAGAAGTGTAGGTATCTGCTTTTGCCACTCCACTGGATAGTTCTAGTTCCCCCACACCCCAGGGGTGGTATCACCCACTTTGAGAAACACTGGTAAAGGAATATATGACTGGCAGGGCTCTGTTACATAATTCCACCTGTGACTATTTCTATTGTCCCAGTTCTTCCATTGTTAAAAATATTCTGTGGAATTGGGTCTTCTTTGTATCCTTTGCTCCTCTCTCTCTTATCCTTTAATCCTCTCTTCTTTTAATTTTGCTTTTGTTCTTACAACCTTTTCTCCTCCTTGTCTGTTCTTTTTCCTAATACCTTATTTTCCAACAGACTGCCCAATGCTTCCATTCTTGGTTAAAATTTGTCTTCATGTTCTCTTAAAAATGCATGGTTCCTTCTCTCATGGGAAGATTAGCTCCCCACCTTGTTGAATCCAGGTATGTTTATGTGACTTGCTGTGGGCAGAAGCCATGTTCATCATACCCAAACAGGAGCTTTAAGAAAGTCACACAATGTGCTCTCTCATTCTCTTCTGGCAAGAGAGTAGCTCAGTCTGTCAGAATCCCAGAGTGAAGAAAGCCTGGGGCGGAATTGCAGCAGACCTGCAGTGAACATGTAGCATGAATAAAAATTAAGCTTCTGTTACTGCTAGACTTCTGGGACTTTCGTTGGGGCTGTCTGTGAGTGGAATGTAACAGAACCATCCAGCAGAAGACCACCGTGCAGATTCTTCCCTCCCCGAGTCTTCCAACCTGGGACAGGAAACCTCCCAGAGCTCCCTTTCCTGAGGAAAGGCCAAACTTCTCGGCATCCGAAGTCCGCCAGCCCTAAAATGATCAGTCAATTATATGAGCCATGCTACAGTTAACAAAACGCTTTGCACATTTTGCTATTCTCTTCGTAGTTGCATGTTGGGCTGCTAGCCACAAGGGAGGGAAATGAGGCTTTCTACTCCCATAGAGAGGTACAGTCGTGGAAACCCACAGGGCCAGTTCCACCCTGACCCATGGCATTGCTATGAGTTGACAAAGACGTCAATGACTGTAAGTTTGATTTTTTTTTTGGTTTTTGTTGTTGTTGTTGGTTTAGTCTTGTACTCAGGATAAACTCCTAGGGACCATTTCCTATTATCTTTCTTTATTTAGGACTTGAAGGATAAGAACCCACGGAGGCTGTTCTATCCTATCCTATAGAGTCCAGAATTAACTCAATGACAGTAAGTTCAGTTCACTTCCTGTGTGTCTAGCTTTTGCTTAGAGCCTGATCAAGAGTATGGCTTACCTTGACCACAGCTTTTATCCGTAGGTCTTGGCTCAGGAAAAAATGACTAGAATAAAATCCTACAAGAATCAGTTGTTAGAAATTAACCCCAAAGGTAACCAAAGCTTAACACATAGCTGAGTGATCAGGCCAGCAACCTGAGGTGGTTCAGTGCCAAGAGCGGATGTCATAACCAGAAGCAGACTGAGGTTAGTAATGATGTCAGAATTGAGAACTGAGATATCGAGTCCAAAAGTAAGGCCCATGGAGACGGAACTAATCAAGGTCCAAAAGGCAAATTGGGTAAATTTGGAGGGAGGATATGGACAGGCCAGGTCCTGGCCAATATAAGTAGAGATATTCTGTTTTCACTGCAGCTGCTCTTTCTCCATATTCACTTCCTACCTGAGGCTCTCCACCACCCAAGGGAATGTTGCTACCTTCTGGCAACCAATGTATATGACATATGACTGGTCTCTTCAACTCAGAATGCACGGAGAGTAAGATATTGCTCTCATTTCCCGCAAAACTATATGATGTGAATAGCAAGACCCTTATTGTGCTCTGGAGGATGGAGTAGTATATTCTCTAGTCCTTCACCCGAACAGCAACAATAATAAAGAAGAAAAAGAAAGTCACTGCCATCAAGTGGATTCCGACTCAGTGATTCGGTGTGTTATGGAGTAGAACCACTCCTTAGGAATCAGCAGACTGCATTCTGGGGAGCTGCTGGTGGCTCCCAATCGCCGTCTGGAGATGAATTGTTGTGGGGCTTCTTGGCTGCCGTCGGGTAAAAGTCAACTCATGGTGGGATATGTGTCCCAAGTACAGATGCGTCCACTCCACGGGCTTTGCAGACAATGATAGATACCAGTCCTGACTTCTGAGGCAAGTCTGGGTGGTCTGAACCACCAAACTCTCCATTGGTTGTCCAGTGCTTAAAGGTTTGTGACTCCATTTAGGTCAGTGGTCAAGTGTAAACCATTGTGCTGCCCAGGAACCTCTCACCTGCTCTAGAGTGCCTGTAAGTGGGACTCTTCTTATGGCTCAGACACACTTGATGCTAATTCTGAACTCTTGATTAGCTTGCCTGTGGCTTTCATCAGATTCTCAAAGGGAATCCTAATCCTAAAGGGTTAAAAATAAATGCTCCAACTTGGTTGTTGATATTGGCTGAACACCGAGGTTGATTGTTACCTAGACCAGTACATATACAATAAGGTAATAATCACTCTATTTTCCAAAAGTTTTCCTATCACATTTAGTGGAATAACTTTTCTCAATCTGACACACAGTTCCATCTGTTTGGTGGCTATTGTTGAGTGTTTATTGTTCTCAGTTTCATATGTTGTCAACTATTTTAGAAACAACAGCTTCAGAAACAATGAGAATCTGAATTTCTGCCAATGAACATTCCCAAAATAGCACCACATTTAAAAACATTGTGAATTCAAGGTCCTTTTGAAAATCATTCTTCTCTTTTATTTCATTAAAATCAATACAGTCAGCTTTTCAAGCATTATAGATTAATAAGCTCTAGAAGAGCTACCCTATAAAAGGCCATGAAAATTCTCAAGGTTGGTCTCCTATAAATGAACCCCATAGGCACACATTTACATTAAAGAGATGGATCTAATCTGCTCTAACCAAAGGATGCTTTCAGGTAACATATTTATATAATAAATTTGATTTTGAACATCTCATAGAAACATAAAATAGCAATATGTTAGAAAAGATACTTCAGTCCCTCTGATATTTTTTTCCTGGTGGAAGAGTAGATTACACATTGGCCCACTAACATCAGGTCAGCAGTTCAAAGCTACCAGCCGCTCGTGGGGAGAAAGATGAGTCTTTCTACTCATGTGAACAACTTCGGTCTCAGAAGCCTGTAAGGGTAATTCTACCCTGTCCTATAACATCGCTCTAAGTGGGAATCGATTCTATGGCAGTGACAATCTGTTATCCATATCCCTCTCAGTGAAATTTTTGCTACACTGATATAATTACCTAAAATCAAGCACATCAAGGTATTCCCAATAAATGAGAGTTCTTGTGAAGATAGTTATTATTGTGAGTCTTTGAGGAAATGTTCCTTAACCAACAGGGCCAAAATCTTCAGAAATGTTTCTCCCCATATCCTGCAGCAGCCCCACTCAGTGCCCCTCAGAAGCATCGTGGGGAGGGTGAGGAAGGGGACGCAGGTGCTCGGGAAATGGAGACTGTGCCTTCCGTACGTCTAAGACCCACGTGTGCAAAGGAGCAGGGGGAAGCAAAGTCATTCTCAGCCCACCCCTTTTATCCTTTCCCTGACGAGACCACTCACGCCACAGACGTTGCCGAAGGAAAAACACCCCATTGTCTGAAGCACAAGGATGTCACGTCCCTGGAAAGGCAGTCTGGAGCAAGTAATCCTGATTCCAGGGATGTAAGACAGTTCCCAGCTGCGCCACTGACTGGCTCTCAGATCCAGGCATGTTGCCCAGTTTCCTCTGGGCCCAAACCTCCCCAAATGCAACATAAAGATAATTCTTTTTACCTTCCTCTCTGGGCGATGTGAAAATAAATAGGACAATGTTTCTAATGTGCTTCCAGAGAATCATCTAAGGGCATATTTGCCTTGAAATACAGAATTGGGTTTTCTTTATGTGGTTTTGCTTTAATTTGTCTCTTTGGCTTTTGGCCTGATTTTGCCATAAATTTAGACAGCCAGTTAACTTAAATTGCAACCATTTATCTAATGTTAGATGGTGCATTTATGGTGCAACAAGCACTGTCCTAAGCCCTTGTAAAATATAGAGGGAGAGGGCACGTTCCCTACCCTTAAAGAGCTTGTGGCTTGCTTGTTGGGGTCTTAAGAGTGAGTAGCATGAGCCTGGCAGTCAGCCAAGGTACTTGGGTTTGAATCCCAGTGTCTGGCTTAGGAGCCCTAAGATACTAGATAAACTCAACCTTGCCCAGCCTCAGTGTCCCCCCATGCAAATCATAGCTCAAAAGGACATTAGTCTTGATTGAGTATAAGGTCAGGGACAAAAAGAGGAAGACCCTCTTTGGCCAGATGGATGGACACTGCAGTTGCAACAATAGACTGAAACATAGCAACCATTGTGAGTATGGCGCAGGACTGGCTGCGCCTCCTTCTGCTTTCTGACAGGTCGTGAAAAGCAAGGGACCCTCTCAAAGGCACCAATGCTCATGCATTCACTTGGTTCCGACTCGGGGCAGCTCGAAAACTCAGAAGGATCATCTGAGAGAGATGTCATTATGGTCCGTTCCCACATTTGTATTCCTGCCTGAACAAGGTTTTAATGTTAAAAACTCGTGTAGCCAGGGTGAAACCCCAAGCTACCTGCCCCCAAAGCCCCCTGTGGCCTCACAAATGGGAACACAGTAGACCTGACCTCATGTGGACTTGTGAAGCTCAACTGTCAGCACAGCATTTCACACATAAGAAAGGTGTGGTGTGGGAAAAGAGGTGGGATGCATATGTAAATAACCAGAGTGCTAGGCCCAAAATAAATGCATGCCTCCCAGAAGATTCCTTAGGGCCCAACCATGAGGTTATCGGGGTAGGGAGCTGTTGAGGGGACGAGAACAGTCTGAACTGCACCATTTCTAAATAGACCTGTACGTGATCTGGAAGGGAAAGGCCTGATGCTTCTAGCTTGTACATATGTCAATTCCCACAGCCACTCACAGAAAGGTAGCTGAAGTTCCTGCTGTAGCTAACATCTGGACTATATTCATGAGAAACATTTCTGACTGGAAAATTGTAAAGAAGCAGCTGCTGAAATTCATCTTGCCTTCTTGACTCTGCTCCACCCCCGCCCCCCACCCGCCCCCAATTTCCTTTAGGAAGGAACAACAGCGTGGAATTTCTTTTCCAAGTCTTAAAATCCCCCCTAAAAGGAACCCTGCTTATAAAAGCCTTTTAGAGTCGCTGGAAAAGGAAAAGTAAAACAATGCATAAAGAGCCAAGCGCTTATATTCTGGCCAAGTTATGAGCGTCTGAGGGGAGGGCCCTTAACCCCTTGGATGCTGGCATACTCCGCTCCTTCCCTTTTGGGCTTGAAAGCACAGCGCGTGCTCCGCGGAGGGAGAGGCCAGCCTGCTAGGGAGATGCAGAGATCTGCAGCAAAAACAATGACGGGCTAAAAGCCCTCTCGGATACCAAGCTCCAAATTGTCCTATCACTTCAGTCCCTAGGTGTTAACAGAGCAGTACAATTTCAAATCCAATCGCCCGGACCGTGTTTCTGGGCAAAGAAGCAGTGGTAAAGAGAGAAGAGATTTAGAGTTGCTGTTGGGTATTTGCCAAACTTTTCCCCCTGGGCTGTGGCCACAGAAGGAATCCAACTTCAATTTGCTGCTGAGGCTCTGGGTCCAGTCACCTCCCTGAAGGTAAATTTTCATCTATTTACTATATTATCTAATTGTTCTTATCAAACCAATCTGCATGACTCATGTGAAGCTGCCTCATACTTTTGCCTAAATGATACAAAATCATATACTTGGGGGAGAGATATTTGCATGATTTGTTGGAAAGCTACTTAATAGAGAGTTTTTAACACCGGTATTCATGTTCCCTTTTCCCCTCCAACAATAAAATAGCAATTAATACTAAGTGAGGGTCGTTTCAGCATAGATCAAGTATACAAAGGCAGAAATGCTGTTGGTCAGAATAGCATTCAGTTTATGGGGAAAGCTAAATTCTAAAATATATTTTATTTATGTAATAGATATTAGATTGATATTAGATTTATAATAGATGAAGCAAGTCATATGGAAAGTAGGATTTTCCTTTTATCTCAAATCAAAGTAATTCATTAAGTTTTCCATTTTTAATTTATCTAAGGTTGGTCAATCACCCATAGTTTCAATATATATATAAGCAATAATGTTGAAATTAGTCATTTTGCTTTTCAAAAAACAACTGTGAAATTCCTTGAATACTATAGTCTTGTTTGATGATTTTTAAGCAATTTTATTGTCCTTCCTCCAATTCTCTTTGAAAGCTTTATGGTCAATTGTTTCTTGTCTCCTCTCATTTTGTTTAAGATGCACATCCACATACATAATTGTTTTCTATTTGCTAATGATGTCCTATTTAAATAAAAAAAAAACTAGGTGGGGGAATTGAAGAGCTAAAGGGATTAAGGTAATGATTCTATATTGCAAGACTTGCTCACTCATTCCTCCTAGGTATGAAAGCTGGCCGTGCAGGAAGCAACCAGATGTTCAACTGCAGGTCAATGCTGTAGAAATTGTATGCCAAAAGGCCCTGCAGTAAGGGTATCTTTTGCCCCTCTTTTTTCTGCCAAAGAAGTTAAACATGTCACCTTGGCATTGTATCTGAGTTCTCATCTGACCCAAAGCCTAGGGACACTGAATAGAAATATCCACTCAGTCCAAAACTCAGCAGAAATCTTAAGAAACAAAACAAAACATCCATTTCTCATGGGTCCCTAAATTTCAGTTAGCGACTTATTTAGCCAGACCTTGATGGTTATGGTTATTATTAAACATTTTAAAGAGGACATTCTCCCTGAGGACCGATATTTCAGTTTATCATCTGCCCAACCTCTAGCAAAGCAGAGCTGTCTCTTTCACGTACGCATCATCCCAACGCCTAATGCACTTTCTCCGTTAGGAGGAAAGCCGTGTCCGTGCCATTGATGAATCTTGCCTTTTTCTTTCAGGACATTTTTGTGCAGACTTTGAGTAATCTGACTGCTGCTAGAGTTTCCTTTCAAGGTCCTTTGGGATTCAATCCCCAAAGCTTCTCTTTCAGCACAGTTTCCCATATCAAGGAAGTAGAAATAATAAGTAGTGATGACAGAAATGAAGTGAATGGTGCGCTATCAGCCCAACTCCGTTTCCTTTCATTTCTCCTGGACCATTTAGTATTTGTTTTCCTTATTTGATTTGTATCCGTACATGAACTCACTATTTTAGTTAAGTTTAGCAAAATGTCCAGAACATGCTGAGAACCTTTTATATATATATATCAAGAACAGCATCAACAACTTCTGTGAAAAATCTTGAAGTGCTCTTTGCCCCCACATTCTATTCTATTCTGGAACTACCTTCAGTGGGGGGGGGAGGGATGGGGGGGAGAGAAGCCAAAGCAAACTCACTGCCATCGAGTCGATGCTGACTCATAGCCTGCCGATAGGGCAGAGTTGAACTACCCCTGTGAGTTTCTGAGACTATAGCTCTTTATGGGAGTAGAAAGACTTCTCTTTCTCCCTCAAAGCCTACTGGTGGTTTCAAACTTCTGACCTTGCAGTTAACAGCCCAATAAGTAAGCATTCCACCACCAGAGGGAACCCTCCTAACATCAGAAGATTATCCCTAATGGACTGGGCTTCTGAAAAATGCCCAGCTAGCAACCACAGACCATCTTCCACCAAAGGCTAAGCTCACACTGGTCAGACCACCTGAGGCTCACCTGACTTTTGCCTTGGGCAAGAAAAGATGGACAGAATGCAGAGAGTGGGTGTGTGGCCTTGACTGAGTGTCCAAGAGATACGGAGATAATATAATAATGTATATAAGACGATGGTTTCTGGAATATTGTAAAGCAGGTATATGCCCAGGAGCCCCTGGATGACTGGCACAAATGATTAAGCATTCCACCCCAGAGATGCCTCAGAAGAAAAGCCTAGTGATCTAATCCCAAAAGGTCACCGACTTTGGGAACTTTATTCACGTCTGTCCAGTCATTCACACACCACATCATGTCCATTTGGACAACATCCTACAGCATATTGTACAGCCATTGACCCAACTCAGCAAACCGGTTGTACTAAAGCTATGAAGTATAGAAAGTAGTTTGTAGCACAAATGGGCACTATTTTGTGATGCAGCACTTCAGAATAGTATGATCATGGTTGCGGTATTTTTGTAGTAACGGTGTTTTAGTGCAGGCACCTGGAAGTGTGTCCTTAATGTTTTTATGCATTGAATGAGTCCATTGTAAACCACGTGCTAAGACAAGCATTTAACTGATACCAGATATGACCACATCTATCCGTTCAAACTTGTGTACAACTTCACCTTACAGACAGATTTAGTAATCCAAGGATTGACTGTATATAACATGATGTTCCTGCAACACCCAAATAACATACCGTCCCACATCACAGAGTGTATCCTAAATGTCAAGGGACACATAACTGTACCATGAAACACAGAGGGTCTCCATGAGTCAGAATTGACTTCACCACACTGGGCTTAATTTTTTATTGTAAATTAGGTGACAGTGTACAGAGAGCAGTTCGTTACGTTCGTATTCAAAAATGCATGCACATTTTGTTTCCCCTTATTCATTGTGATCCCCTCAATGTAACATCATATCTCTCACTTCCTCCGTTGCCTGTCTCCATTCCTCCTTCTCTCGTAACCTTTCTGAATTTGTCCTTGGACAAATGCTGCCCCTTGGATCTCAAATGGTTGATTATTTCTCTGATGGGCCTGTCTGTCGCCTAGTTAAAACTGAGCTATCGAGGTGAGTCCATTTCCAAACCTGAAGAGTGTCTACTAAAGGCCATAGTCTCGAGGGTCCCACTCGCCTCTGACCAACCAGGAAGCCTGGTATTTTTTAATACTTTTTAGTTTTGTTCCACATTTTCTCCTGTGCTTCCCAGTACCTCGTTCCTTCCTGAGCATTTGCTAGGGGTAGTCAGACACCATCACACTGGTTCTCAAGCTTCCTCATGCTGTGACGCTTTAATACAGTCCTCATGTTGTGGTGACTCCTCCCCCAACCATAAAATTCACTGCTACTTCATAACTGTCATGAATTGGGCGGCCCCTATCAAAGGGTTATTCAACCCCCAAAGGGGTCACGACCCACAGGTTGAGAACCGCTGCTGTCGTGCTAGTTTCTGGGCCCTGGATACTGAGGGTCACATGATCCACTACTCCCCTGGACTGATTGTTCCTGTGAGCGTGCCATTTTCTTCACATTAATAGTCCCCTCAGATGGCCGTTCAGGAGAGTTTAAGATCCCAGTTGTTATTCAACAAAGTCGGGTGTGAAGCATTGTTTTTGTGGACTGTGTTTTGTCAAATGAAGAACAGTGTCTGGACTATGTTACGTTAACTGATCTTGGTGCTCCCAAAGACTACAGTCCTGACCCCCAGGCCTAGCGCCTCATTCCCTGAGGGTGTTTGGTCATGTATAAGAAGTGTCCATGCTTTTCCCCCTGTTGGCCCCACCACATCATGGATGTATTTGTAGCACATGGACGAAGATCCTCTCAACCCTGTTGGAGGGTTCCGTTTTCTTTTGTTAGTGTAGATTCAGCTGCATCGCCAAAGAGCTCTGTACCTTGAGGAGAATTACTAGAGCCCCTCCAGCTCAGCCCTCTCGCTTGTAGAATCGGGTCCATAAGATGGGCAACTACCTGTGAGAATTAAAGCAGAAAGCAGGTGTGTCTCGAACACAGTGAGCCTTCCATCGTGCTGTTGTGTCAGTTGCTAGCACGATGAGTCTAACTCGCTCAATCATAGCTAATATTACAGTAGTGACCCGTCGATCTCCTTACTGGAATGCTATGGAAAGGGAATTTCCTCTTGGTCCCTCTCTGTGATGAGGTTTCTCTTTAGAAGTCTACCTTTGGCTAAATCATAAGATGCCAAGGGCAGATCGGGTCCTCAGAACAAGCACAATGGCATGAGCTTCCAAGTCAAGCATGTCTGCCTTTCCATCCTGGCTCAGTCACTCAAACACACACATACACACACACACACACACACACACACACATACCACTTGGTGAGCTTGGCTTTCACATCTCCAGCACTCTCTTTACCCACCTGTTAAGTAAGAACACAATAACAACACCCACAAAGGATTGTTAACGGAGTAAAATGAGATTTCCTTAAATGCCAAGTGCAGCACCTGGTGATGGAAATGGATTCATTGGTGATAGAAGCCTCCCCTATAGGTGAGAAGAGGTGTGCATTGTGCAGCACTTGGGGATATTTGAAATCGAGAAGGGTCTATTCTGTGAATTGTCTTTTTTATGAACAATCCGAAGAAATAGAAAAAAATTCATCTGTCACTATTTCTTCTCCCTGGGGGCTTTGGCATGGAGTATTATTATGGGGAGTCTCTACCACTTCATCAGTTAATAGGTCCTTAATGGCCAAGTCAAAGGAAACCCAGGGGGCTTTTCTGCATCAGGCGGCCGTTAAGCAAGGGAAAGAAACAGTGCTGTGCCGTCCTTCTGTTTTATTGGCCTGCTTGCACAGGGAAGGAGGCCCCCAACACACACCCTTTCTTTTCGCTTCTGAAGGCAAAAAGAGTGGTTTTGACTTGCTCTCGGGGGGTATTTCTTCCTCTCTAAATGAAATTCAAAAGAAAAGAAATAGAGAGGGGTTTTTGTTCTGTTTAGTTCCTTGGGATTTGTGTGTGTGTGTGTGTGTGTGTGCGTCCTCTGTTTCTAGCTCTGAAATGTCAGCTGCTTTTTCTGGCTGCACAGAGCTGGAGCCGCCTGTCGCCATAGCAATGAAAGGGTATAGAGGGGCTTGAGTTTCATGACCTGCTCTGTGAAATAACTCTTCGTCTGCTTGACAATCCTCCTTTAGAAATGAAGTCTCCAGTGCTGGCTTGCTTCCTTCCTATTATGCAAGATGATGTACACCCGTTGCAGTAGCTAAATGTTTCCTTTAAAGATTCCATGAATAGGCGCTACACATAAAAACAAGAAAGCCGCTGAAGTCGTGACCAGCTGAATGCAGCCTCTGGGGGAAAGAACCAGGAAGGTGAAGGACGGGGCGTGTGAACACCTGGCCTGACAGTGCATGGGCGTGCGGCGTGCGAAGCCACAGGCCCACCCTCCTTCCATCCGTATGGTGTGGTGTGATGCGGTGAACTGCTCTAGGACAGACGGGAGACCATAGATCAAACCTTGGAAATCTGGGTCTCTAGCCTTTTGGTTTTACTCACTCTGTGCCTCTGTCTTCTCATCTGTACAATAGATGCCATATTGGTCATAGGATTGTTGTGGAGAATGAGTGAGGTCAAGTACACTCGCCTGCCCCAGCGGTAAAGTTTGACCCCAGGTTTCCCCATTTGTTAAATGGGGATGCCCGCAACTCCATAAGGTTGTTGTATTAACTGAAACAACGGATAAAGAGCAGACGCAGTACAAGTCCTGGCGTGTGATAAATGCTACCTTAGGTACGAGTTGTTAGTGTTGTAATGGATTCCTTGGGTGCTACAAAGCATTAAGTGTTCAGCTACCATGGTTTAAATCCACCCGGAGGTGCCTCAGAAGCAAGGCCTGGACATCTACATCCGAAAGGCCACCGTCAAAGAAAGCTCCATAGCATGACTGTGCAGTGGGGTTTTCTTTCTGGGTGGCCTTTCTGGCTTTGGGTTTATCATTCTGCCAAGCCGTGACTGGTTGGGCCACAGACTGCCCTGTGATTAGTCTATTTTGCATACCTTGTTGATTCCAGGTCATAGCAAATAGGGTAAATAACTACCCACTAAAGATTAAGTGACCTTGAGGCGGTTGGTCAGTCAGGGAGGTCGAGGAAGAGCAAACGTGAAGTTGATAAGGAGCTTGCTTCTTTGATAAACTGTGAGCGGAACGGTGGTCTAGAGAGAAGCAGCGGGGGAAGGAGGCTCCTCAAAGAGCTGCAACACAGATGAAGAGCTGTAACACTGAAGACGACAGAAAGCAGCGCGAGACTATGCAAGAGGCCGGCAGCAGTATGACTGGCAGGAACCACAGGACTGGCAGGCCGCTATAGCGAACTTGCTGCCTATGGGAAGAGAAAGCTGAGGGTCTTCAGGCAAAAGGCTCACTTTCAGAGTGAAGTGCCCCGGGGCACTTGCTGATGGAGTTAAAAGAGCTGTAATGCTGGCGGGAGGAAGAGGCCTGGAGGGCCCAGCTGGCACAGACAAGAGCAGGGCCTGCCTGTGGGCACCCCAAGAAGCAGCTGAGCGTTATCTTGGTTGGAATCTACCTGGATCAATAAGATTGTGATCCTGACTTGGAGCCTGCTCAAATCAAAACTAAAAAACTCCCCTGTTATGTTAATCCCAAGGCAGAGCCACTCTATAGGGGAAAGTAGAACCAATTTATAGGGTTTCCAAAGAAGCAGACGGCTCCACCTCCCTCCCACAGAGTCCATGGTCAATTCCACCTTTGGGGTTAGCAGCCAAGCACTTGACACTGTTAACCTGCACGCACGTGTAGGGTTGTCTGGGCGGCCAGGGCTCCTTTGTAGCCCAGTGCTTCCCTCATGAACCACGCAATGAGGAGTCTGGCTTGTGCGTCCACTGTGGCCATTGGAATGGCCTGCGAGTAGAGTGTTGTGAGTGACTCAAGGGGGAAAGAGAAAGTGGAGAGTGGAGGTGTGTGTGACCTTCAGCTCACCGGAGCCAGCTTTGTGCCGATTCTTGTCATTTCAACCCTTCTCTGGAAGTCAGACATGCTCTGCCTCTGTGTTACGGGAATGTAGTTCTACTCCGGCCCCCATGGGGACATCATGAGTCAGGGCTTATTTGACACCAACAGCTATTGTGATCATTATATTTCTCAGTCTTTTTAGAACTAATCGTGCAGTTTTTTAACGTTCTAACTCTAATAGGAATTGGCCTTTTTGAACTTGAAATCACCCAGGGAGTACATTTTAATGAATTATTAAACTTATATAGAGAGGTAAGTAACTATGTTTTTATATCTGTAAACAATAAAACCTCTCATTGTAATTAACATGAGGGAGAAAGGTACTAAAAGATCTCTTTCACTGAAATACTTCTTATTAAAAGTTTCATATCATTCAAGGTTTTCTAGGTCATGAAGTATGCAAATAAGTCATATTTTATCGCATATCTCCAATGACTAATGTATTCATTGATCTGTGTCTTGCTAAATGCCAATGTGAAGCACAAATGGACAGGGACTGTGCTTTGGGGAGCTTACAATGCAGTCAGAAGGGGGTGATTAATCAAATCATAATGTTAAAGACAAGTGCAGATGCTCATGCAAAAAGGTGACCTTGAATACAAAGCTGCGTTGTATTCAAATTTGGGGGCCAACATAAATGGACAAATAGACTGTCTATTGTAATCGATACCTAGGCTATCCAAGCTATTGTTAATACATCCAAATTTTAAATCTTATTGTATTTAAAGTGTTTTAGTCTTATAAATATTACTTGTGATCGCCTCATCTTCCAGAAAGAAATTCTATTAAAATGATCCAGATACATCTTTAATAACACTGCCTGTCTTCCCTGAATTCACACTCCAGTTATCTTATAAAACCAAAAGAAACAGACCACTTGCCAAGTTGATTCCAACTTTTGACAATCGCACATGTGCAAGGTGCAACTTCACTCCTTAGAATTGTCCAGCTTGTGACCTTGGGGAACGAATCTTAAGGCCTTTCTTTGGATATCCCTCGGGGTGAGTTAGAGCTGCCAAAATTTTGTGTAGGAGTCAAGTGCTTCCTGCAAGGTTTCAGTTTGGGAAGCTTGTCACTAGGAGTCCGAATGGCCTCGACGGCTGTGAAGGACTCCTTTCCTAGCACAGTTGTCTCTGTCAGCGTGCACCATCAAGCCTTCTGCGAGCTGTTTATAGCACACTTGTCAGAAGCATGCTACGGTTGCAAGCTGGGCTGAGGCCTAAAGACTCTTTCTATGATGGTGAACTCAGCGTATTAATTATTTTTCGGTGCTCCTTAAAGGGCTTATTTCAAACCAATTGAATCTTCATGGTGTGGTCTTGTCAGATTGGGCAATTCTAACACTCACAGTAATGAAGTCATACCCTCAAGAATCATGGCTAAATCTACTTTAAATATCCTTCTCACCTTTTCTCCTTTCTGCCAATGTGACCCTCCTAAGAACAACGACAAAAAACAAAGCTTTGCCTGAGGTCAGGTCAGGTGGTGCTCCTAAAATGGCACTTCTAAAATTAAGTTGTTTTTAAAATTAAATAATTGAAAATTTCCCTTTAATGGAAGCAATGGTTTTATTAGTATTATTAGTATTATTAAAAGGACATTTTATTGGGGGCTCTTACAAATCTTATTACAATCCATACCTCAATTGTATCAGGTATTTTGTACATTCGTTGCCATCATTCTTTTCTAGACAATTACTTTCTATTGAGTCCTTGGTGTCAGCTCCTCTTCTTATCCTTCCACCACCCTCTCCATGGCCCCTTGGCAGATAGGAAGCAATTTTGAAAGCACTAAATTATAAAACAAATCTTCTATTTTTACAGAATGATTTGGGGAGGTGAAAATCTCCTATTATATTTGGCATTTAGGATATATAATTTAATGCTGATATACTGTTATAAGGTGAAGAATCTTTGTTCTAAGAGATGATAAACCTGACCTGCACATATGGCCGATGAAAGACTTTCGGGGGCCCAAAAGTTGATAGTTTTACTCTAATGTGTGTGTGTTGTGTATATTGCGTGTAGTGCATTGTGAATGTTTTATAGGTGTAGGTGTGGCATATGTGTTGTGTGTAGCAGTTGTATGTATGTGTGTACAGTATGTGTGCAGTGAGTGCCTGTATGCAGTGCGTGATTTGCATTGTGAGTGTGGCATGTGTTGTGTGTGTATGTGTAGCATATGTGTATGTATGTGTGTTGTGGGGAGTGTGTGTGGTGTGCATGGCATGTGTACTATGTATGTGTAGGACGTGCTTGTTGTGGATAACACGTGTGTATCTATATGTGGTGAGGAGGGTGTGAGTGTAGTGTGGATGGCATGTGTACTGTGTCTATGTGGGTTGCAATGTGGGCGTGATGGGTGTGCTGTTGTGTATGTGTGTATGTAGGGTGTGTTGGACAGTAATGATGGGTAGGGATTTGGGTGCTGGCAAGAGACTGATGAGAGTGCTAACAACCTGTGCAAAGGCCTCAGAGCAGATGGGCTGCTGGCCTGTTATTTGAAAAAACAGGGCAAAGCCCAGCTCCTCTGAGAGCAAGGGCAGAGCCATGTGATATGCGAATCCTACACCTCCCCACAGGGTCCCCTTACCAGATCACTAACTGCCTTGACCCTTTGCTGGACTAATGTGTGATGGATATATTTAGTGTTGCTATTGAAATCTCTGTAGTTTTGAAAGCCAGACAGGCACATGCTATGTCTACTCCTAGCTTGGACCCGCATGGTGGTAGGTGTCCTTAGGAAGGATGTGGGAAGCTGAAGGTCAGGAGACTCTGCATCATCAACTCTGAGCATATCAGATGTGTCCCCAGGGCAGGGGCACCTTGATGTCAGCTGATGAATCAGCAGAGAACTCCAAATAGAACAGCATCCTTTGACTCCTTCAGATGACTTTACCGCCAAGCTATGGAGCTCTCTCCAGAGACTCATTACCGTTTTAAAAGCCCTAAAGGGTCAATGTTAACTCTGGATCAGGTACCAATACATGTCTGCTAGCCAAAATGTGACTAAAGGATTTGTTCTCTGGTAGCAAAGTCATTGTCTATCATGGAAAGGCAGTAGAAAAGAAAATGTACTGTCTGAGGCTGACTATGAAGTACCTGGAGTGATCGTTTGGTGACTACATTTCCCAGAAAGGGAATTTCTCCATAGTTATAATAATTACCAAAAATAGCAGCCTCTAGGCTTCCTCTGGTATAAACAAAGTCGACAGAAGATACCTGGCCTTATTTGGATGTGTGGATGTACATAACCCAGGAAAGGGCATTTCAAGAGTAATAAGAAAGATAAAATCACCAGGCAAATAGTTGATGTAAACCTCTTCTTTTTCCCTCAGGGCTTAGGGTATATCCTCCTCAGTTTGTATGGCTTTAGGCCAGCGGTTCTCCACCTGTAGGTCACAACCCCTTTGGGGGTCGAATGACCCTTTCAGAGGGGTCACCCAAATCATACAGTAGCAAAATTACAGTTATGAAGTAGCAACAAAAATAATAATATTATGGCTGGGGTCACCACACATGAGGAACTGCATTAAAGGGTCACGGCATCAGGAAGGCTGAGAACCACTGCTTTAGGCAAAGGATGAACACATTAAGAAATGATCATCTGCTTGAAAAGCAAAAACTCCACTTAGAAGGGAAGGAGGGGACATGTCCATTTGGCTAAGGCTGTCAGGAAACACGTAGCCCTGGTCTTGTCACAGGTCAGGTACTGGGCTCTAACCAAAAGGTGGGCAATTTGAACCCACCTCCCACCCTGAGTGAGAAAGATAAGACAGTCTACTTCTATAAGGACTCACAGCCTGAGAAGCCCTGTGGAGCAGTTCTGCCCTCTCCAATAGGGTCACTGAGTCAGAATTGCTTCCGCGGCAGTGGGTTGAGCAGCCAATGAGCCAACAGGCTGAGTGGTTTGACTGTTGCTGGGAAAAGTCAAGACAACACATGGAACGTGGAAATGTCCTTTAGAAAGGTTTTAAGCAACAACTGTTGTTGTTAGGTGCAGGGAGTACATGTGCCCTGCAGAGTGGGTTCAAACTATCAACCTTGCGGTTAGAAATGGAATGCTTAACCAGTTGCATCACAAGGACTCCATAAGCAATAACTAACCCTATTAGCAATTCCAAGATGTCGTTGATGTGGACAATATGGGATGGAGAAGAAGAAACACCATACTTGTTTCTCCTCCAGAGGTATGGAAGGTTGGGTTTCAGGGGTTTTAGGGGAAAAGAAAAGGGAGTGGAGGGTAAAGAGAAAGGGCAGAGTCATCTTCAGATAGACATGCTGACAATGTGCATTTAAGTAAGAAAGCAATATGCAGGTCTTCAAAAGTAAAATTTACCTTACTTCTAAATTAAAACTCCAAACCCAATGCCAGCGAGTCCATTCTGACTCATATTGGCCCTGTTAGACAGAATAGAACTGCCCTGTGGTTTTCCAAGACTGTGGATCTTTATGATAATAAAAAGCCTCATTTTTTCCCCTCAAAGCAGCTGGTAGTCTGGAACTGTTGACCTTGTGGTTAGGCATCCAATATATAACCCACTACAGTACCCCAGCTTCTTAACTCTACACTAGCATTCCAAAAAGCTGTACATAGTGAAAAGAAGTCAAATACAAACATCTACCCTGACTGAGTCATACCAGTTGCAGTCAAAATCAATGTTGGCTCATGGCCACCCATGCCTGTCACAGTCAAACTTTTCTCCATAGGCCTTTAACCACTGGTTTTTCTGAGGCAGATCAGGAGAGTGTCCTTCCAAGGTACCTTATGAGAAGGTTGCAGTGACCTTGGCTTGCTTTGCTTAGTAACTATGGTTATACTCTGTTCTCATGAAAAGGAAAATCATTTCCATATCTGATATCATAATTGAAAACCACCCTCTTCCCCAGGAGCCCTGGTGGCGTAGCAGCTAGGCATTGGCCTGCGAACCGCAAGGTCAGCAGTGCAAAACCACCAGCCACTCGTCAGGAGGAGAGGGCTTTCTACTCCTGTAAAGAGTCACAGTGCCAGAACCTCACAGGGGCAGTTCTACCCTGCGCAGGGCCGCTCTGACTCAGCAGGGACGTGATGGCAGTGAGTAGTAGTAGTGAGTAGTACCCCCATCCCAGGCTTTTCTTCCAAGGATACATTTGGATCTCCCGTCTTTAGGTCAACAGCCAAGCACAGATAACTGTGTGCACCACCCAAAGACTCCCAGTCTAACCCTACTCTGATCTGAACCTCTAGAAAACTCTACAGAAGCTGAAAATAAACCATTTATCAATGCAAACTCCAAACGAAACACCATATCCAGAATGAATTACAGTTGTCTTTACAAGTTCACTCCTATATCTAGATAAATAGTGTTATAAAGTGTGTCACACTGTAGAACTCCTTCCCTTCTCTGGAAATTCTAGTGCACCTAGAGATAGAGAGCAGTCAGCAGGTTTCATTGTGAGAAATGCTATTATGTTCCCTAGCAAATTCAGTGCCCAAATAATATTTAGTAATTAGACACTTTCTACCCTCTACACCGGTTCTCAACTTGTGGGTCATGACCCCTTTGGGGGTCAAAAGACCCTTTCACAGGGGTTGCCTGATTCATAACAGTAGCAAAATTACAATTATGAAGTAGCAATGAAAATCATTTTATGGTTGGGGGTCACCACAACATGAAGAACTGTATGAAAGGGTCACGGCATTAGGAAGGCTGACAGCCACTGCTCTACAGGAAGGACAGTGGTCGTAGAGGACAGAGATGGCATTGCTCCACCAGAGATCAGGGCTGGCTGACAGCATGCCACGCATGCCCTTCACAGCAATCTCTGCATGCTTGGCTGAGCTCTTTGCAGTTCAAACAAGGGATCTCCATGCCCTTGCAGTTGATTTTCCAAGGACAGATTTTGTAGACCTGCTGGGAAATCTAATTACAACCTTCTTCCATGGTGAAAGCCAATTACAACCTCTTCCATGGTGAAAGCCAGTCCTTTGACACAAAAGGAAGCCAAACAAAGGGGCCTTAAGCAGGGCAAGTGTCTGCTGTGCCTTCTCTCTTGGGCAACTCTGCAGGTGCCTGTGGAAAGGTGGCAATGACCTTGGCCTGCTTTGTTTAGTAACAGTGGCCATGACCTAGTACTATCCCCATTCCTATCAAAAGGAAAATTGTTTTCTTATCTGACACCATAATCAAATACTACCCTCATCCCTTTAAAATAGGAAGAAGGTTTTTCATATTAATACCAGGAGATTCTGGTATTCAGGAATCCTTGATTTTCTCAAGGACCCTTAGTTAGATAAATCAATTTTGAGTCACCATCTACTCTCAACACACACACACACATTTATTTTACTTCTCAAGATAACTCTTGCTGTTGAACCTGAAAAGTCCTGTTAAATGAGAAGAAAAGTAGTGAGTTATTTAGGTCAATAAATGATGTGCTCCTGCCAGGCGCTCTCCTTTCTGCCAACCCATTGGCTTGAAGGCAGAGAGAAACAGCAACAGTGTGTGGAGAGAGCCCACCTCACATTTCCAAAACCTAATTTAGGTTAGAGAGATGGAGACAACTCTCAAGCTATTCATGTTTGGTAAACCATATTTTACAAGCACCTGGCATAAATCTATAATTGTAGCTAGAGTGAAATTGCACATTGCATTCTAATCAAGTTTCTGTCACTAGCGCACAATCACTACAGCACACTGAATAAGCATAAAACCCAGATTTGCCACATCTCTCCAATAAAGGGGCGAAGTCTACAGCAGCATCCGGCCACCTGCTGTTGTTGGTTCCATTGAATCAGTTTCATGCATGGCAACTCCAGGTGTGTCAGAGTAGAACCTTACTCCTTATGGCTTTCAGTGACTGATATTTTAAAAATAGATCATCAGGCCCTGCTTCCTACTCTGTCTTAGTCTGCAAGCTGTGCTGAAACCTGCTCCGCATCATAACAATGCACAGGTCTCCACTGACAGACAGGTGGTAGCTGTACCTGTGCATTGGCCAGGAATCCATCTTGGGACTCCCATGTGGAAGGCAAGAATTTTAACACTGAATTATCATTGCCTTGTTCTATGCTCAAATAGCTCTGAAAGCAATCGCTTTTCCTACACTTGATTCAATTTGAGTTATCTAAGAATCTTAAATTACCTAAACTTCTATGTAATTTGTTAACTGCCAACTGAAAAGGTGGACTCATATCTCCAAAAACCAGAAGACTTGACTATAGTAATATAGTTAGTAACTGGTGGGTTTGAACCACAAATTTTCTGGTTAGCAGCCCAATGCCTAACTTACTTTAAGTAATCCATAGAACCATCGAGGTCCTTTAAGGCTGTAAAAAATAAAATTTCAAAATGTCACCAATTCCAACTCATAGTGACCCTACATAGGGCTTCTGTAACTGTAAATGTTCATGGGAGCAGACGTCCTCGTCTTCCTCCTGCAGACCAACTGATGGTTTGGGACCACTGACCTTAGTTCAATGCCTGACTCACAGCACCACCAGGAGTTGGTCCATTGGTCAATAAGAACCTGTAATTGGTTTCAAGACACTGTGTTCGATCAGATGCTCATGTGTTATGCTTTCATTCTACTGCATTGGAAACATTTTTAACTCTCAAAGCATTCATTCAGTGCGTGCCCAAGCCTTTTAACTGGGGCCAAACAACTCTGAGAGAAACCTCTCTAAAGCAACACAGCACTGTGCTGAAGCTCTGAAGACACAAAATACAAATGCTGAACCCTGAGCATCTGCTTTTCTTTCCCGATCACCAACTCCCGCACACAACACTGGACTTGGAGGACCTCAGAGTAAGAGGCAGATTGACCCCGTTCTAGGAAAACATTTTGGTATTTTCCTAAAATATGGAGACAAGAAAGCACTAGAAATGCTTTGTTTAAACTAGGGAAAATTTTGGCTTATACATTGGTATTGACAGGGATCTTGCGTTCACTGGCATTTTAGATAGGCAGAGGGGAAGGGTTAGAGATGTACCGGCACCAACTCATTGATTAAGACAGCTGCTTCCTGTCTTTCATGTGATTTGAAAAAAATTTTAAATAATCCACTTCAAAGGAAAATGTTTTTAAAATTTTGTCATTTATTTCACATGAAGTAAAATTTTGATTATCTAAGTATAAATCTATAATCTCATAATGTTGATGACTTGTATGTATTAAATGTCTCCTCCTTCTTCCCCCAAACCTACTTTAATATTCATTTATTGATTACATATTATAATAAATTCTTTCATTGGGGGCTTGTGCAACTCTTATCACAATCCATACATACACCCATTGTGTCAAGCACATTTGTTGCCATCATCATTTTCAAAACATTTTTTTACTACTTGAGGCCAGCTCCTCATTTGCTCCCCTCCCTCCTTCTCTCCCTCCCTCCTGAACTCTTGATAATTTATAAATTATTATTATGTTTCCATGTCCTGCACTGTCTTATGTCTCTCTTTACCCCTTATCTATTGTCCATTCCCTTGGGAGGGGGTTATACATAGGTCATTGTGATAGATTCTCCCTATCTCCCCCCACCTTCCCCTTCCCCTCCTTATGGCTACGCTCAATAGTGGTCCCAAGGAGTTTATCTGGCCTGTATTCCCTGTATTTCCAGCTCTTTTCTGTATCCATGTACATGTTCTGGTCTATCCATATTTGTAAGGTAGAATTGGGTTCATGATAGTGGGGGTGAGGAAGCATTAAAGAACCAGAGAAAAGTTGTGTTTCATTGGTGCTATACTACACCCTGACTGTCCAGTCTTCTCCCTGCACTTCTGTAAGGGGATGTCCAATTGCCTACAGATTGGCTTTTGGCTTCCACTCTGCATTCCCACCCACCCCACCCCCATTCACATTGACATGATTTTTCTTCTGGGTCTTTGACGCCTGATACCTGATCCTGTCGAAACCTCATGATCACACAGGCTGGTGTGCTTCTTCCATGTGGGCTTGTTGCTTCCCTGAAAGATAGCCGCTTGTTTAACTTCAAGTATTTAAGACCCCAGACACTATATATCTGGATAAGTAGGCACCACCAGCTTTCTTCACCATATTGCTTATGTACCCATTTTGTCTTCCGTGATTGTATGTGTGTGTGTGTGTTGGGGGGCGGGGGGGGGGGGGCGCAGGCAGAGACCAGGGGCAGGGAGTGTAATAAGCATTACAGAATGCCAGTTTGTTAGAGAGGGTTTGAGCCAAGGTCCAAAGTCTGCCCACTTCCTCAATGCATTGCCATATAAATATATGTATATAGGCCAATACCTCTATTTTTATGAATTAATATATTTACATAAGGATGCTTGAGCCATATATGATTAACTTATTTTCTTTCCCAAAAGGTGCAAGCAAAAATCCAGCCTAGGTTTTCTCTACGTTTGACCATTGTAATCTTATTTGTTTAACCCAACGTTTTTGGGTGGTAGTCAAATAAAGTACAAATTTATGGTCAAGGTGAAGGTAAGTGATTAACTTATTGCTTCCCAGCATCTTGCCAAAGTAATGTCCTAGGGGTCATACTTTAAGTATATTTGCCACATAACAAACAAACAAGAAAATCCATTGTCCAGAAAGAACTAACAACAGATTCATTTGTATGGTATTACCCAAAATACAAGTGTTTTTTTTTTTACTCATCCAAATGTGCTTTCACAAGGCACATTTCTATGTTTCTGAACACCCACCATATTTTTTGAACAATGTTTAAAAGGTTTCATCAGACTAAACTAAGAGTCTCTGTGGGCAGGAAGGGGTTTGAAACCATAGTAAAAAGAACAAAAGGACTAATTTATCCCCAAGGTCCTGGACTGATCTTGATGCCCTACCATTCCAGCGATTACATGAAATCGAGAAATGGGAGAATGCTGTACCGTGAAAATGTATATGCCATTTCTCACCACAAAATGCTTCCAGGGCCAGCTGCCATATTCCTTTCTAAAGCTCTCTCCTTCCACAGCATCTTCCATTCTTGTGATTATTACAACAAAGTGGTCTTTATTGGGTGCTGATTGCATGGGAGTGCTTGATAGCTTCTGATTCTCTCACAAGATGAGGACTACTGTGCTCAGTTCAAAGAGAAGAGTGTGTGCCAGCTGTGGAGCGTGTAGAAAGAATTCAAATCAGGCAGCCCTGGAAAACAGGAGGCACTTAGGTTGGCAGAGGGCATGAAATCTTTCAAACCCATGTAAGGAATTTAGGGAAGCCGACCGGAACTTCAAATTTGGAGCTTTGGAGACAATATAAATCTGGGAACATTTTATTCTAATGATGCGGGCAGGGTATGCAGAAATCAAAAGGCAGAGTAGGGACAAGCTGCCACAGAGCCACTTCCCATAGTTGGTGACCCTATTTGGGTCAGAGTAGAGCCAGACTCTAGAGACTGTCCAAGGGGTGAGGTTTCAGATTGCCAGGCCATTAACCTGGGATGTCTCTGAGCAGACTCAAACCTCCCATTTTTTCAATGAGCAGCTGAGCTCGTTATGAATTTGCACCACCCAAGACTCCAAGAACCAACTAGTAAGAGCTCAGTCTGTATGTACAAACAAAGGGAACAGTATCTGAATCCCAGCAAACAATACTGTGTGAAGAGGGTGACTCTGAGACAGCTGTGACCTGTGGGAAAGATATAGTCACAGAGAGGGAACTGTGAAAAGATATACATCCACCGTACTCTCCACCTTCCCTGACATCTCTCACAGCATTGACTGAAGCCAACAGAGATTGTTGGCAAAAGTGTCTGCTAATGTAACTCCTATAGTTTAGGGTGAGGAAGGGTGGAGAGGCAATGTGACCTGGATCTGGAGGAGCAAATGGACGACATCTCGATGAATAGGATAATAAATTCCTTTCGAGAGTGGGAAATGATGAATTCACAGCTGTGGACCAGCTGTGACCTCTCTCTCCTTAGATGCATCTTCCTAGAGCTTCACTTCTGAAGACATAGAGCAGCTAAGGTTTTTCATCTGTCTTCTTTCAAGAATTCTCAAACCCCAACCATAAAATCCATGAGGCATATTTCATGTGATTTTTTCAGAGAAAACAGATCATGAATAGCATTCATTGCACCATTGGAGTCAGCCATCATTTTCCCTTTTAAGTGTAATTTGTCGGCCTTCTCCAAGGTACATGAGAAGCTGTAAGCATGAATCCTGGATCCTGGAGGGACTGCTGCTGCGAGTGAGTGTTTTCAATAGCGATTCACACAAGAACTCAATACTCATCAAAGGGTGCCATTGTTCCCCAGTGGGCCTCAACACCATGAGAATTGGCCTACTTGGAACTGCACTTAGGTATTACTTGCTGTTTTTCTTAATCCTGGAAAAGAACTATCCCAATGAATAATTCTTAGTTCATCCACAGAATTGAAAGAACTTGAAATTCCTCTGCCAACTAACAGAATTTAACAACCAACTTACTCTACTAACAAAATAAGAGAAGACATTTCCTTTGAATCCACAGAGACTTTGTATTCTGCTGGTAGCATTTCATGTTTCTCAGAGGAGAAAGCCAAGAGCATGGCATTCAGGGGAAAGAGAGTCTAGGGAGTTGCAGAGTAAGATAAATTAGGGGATTAAAAACAGAGCTATAGGCAAAGAAAGGAAAATATGATTAGTCAATTCTATCATTTCAGAGACTAGGCTTTAAAATGTGAATTGTTGTGCTATGGTGAACAGGATGAAGTAACTCATTCAGATATTAGTATGTCCTGCAGTATCACAATTACCACAGGTCTTCAGGTGAGCCATCTCTGAAATCAATTCAAATACAGAAATGTATGTAACATGTGGGGCCTTCATCTTAAAAAATAGAAAAACAAAATTACACATAAAAACACTAAACCAACACAATCGCTGAAGACAAAATGGGTGCACACACAAATGTGGTAAAGAAAGCTGATGGTACCAGCTATCAAAAGATATAGTGTCTGGGATCTTAAAGGTTTGAAGATAAATAAGCAGCCATCTAGCTGAGAAGCAACAAAGCCCACATGGAAGAAGCACACCAGCCTATGTGATCATGGGTCAATGGGATCAAGTCTCAGCCATCAAAGACCCAACAAAACAAACAAAAAAACATATCAATGTGAGTGAGGGGGAGGATAGAGTGGAGACCCAAAGGCCATCAGTAGTCAGTTGGACGCCCCCTGTCAGAATGGCGAAAGGAAGAGAAGAGCCAGTCAGCATGCATTATAGCACGGATGAACCACACAACCTTCCTCGGGTTCTTTAATGCTTCCTCCCCCCACCCTCAACTACCAAGGCCCCAATTCTATCTTACCAATCTGGCTAGACTAGAACACGTATACTAATACAGAGAAGAGCTCACAACACAGGGAATCCAGAACAGGTAAACCCCTCAGAACCAATAAGGGGAGCAGTGGATACTAGGAGGGTAAGGATTGGGGAGGTGGCAGTAAAGGGGAACCGATCACAATAATGGACATATGGCCCCTATCCCAAGGGATGAACAGCAGAAAAGTAGGTGAAATGAGATAGCAGTTGGTGTAATAATGAAGATGATCTATAAATTATCAAGGGGGCATGGGGAAAGGATGGTGGAGAAGGGAGGAGGGAAAATGAGTAGCTGATGCCGGGGGCCCAAGTAGAAAGAAAATGTTTTCAAAGAGATGATGGCAACATATGTACAGATGTGTTTAACAAAATGGATATATGTATGGTTTGTGATAAGAGCTGTAAGAGCCCCCAATAAAATGATTTTTTTTTTAATCACTAAACCAAAATCACTGCTATTGAGTCAGTTTCAACTCACAACCTCACAGGAACAATACAGGGTAGAAGTGCTCCTGTGCATTTCTGAGACTGTAACTCTTTACGGGAGTAGAAAGCCTCATCTCTCTCTCTCTCTAGGACTGGTTAGTGGTTTTGAACTGCTAACCTTGTGGTTAGCAACCCAAGACATGCCCCCCTATGCAGTTTAGTAAGTCGTCTGTGTGGGTGACCACTGAAGCTTAAACTTCTTAGCTTTGTGATACTATCATGTCTGATCATACTCAAATGTCTATACCTCAAAGGTCACGCAGAAAATGAAAAAATTTTAATGTAAATAAGCAAGAAAAAGTTGGCACTCATAGATAAAGAGGAGCAAAGATCAATTCAGCTAATCAAATAATTTTTCCCACTTCTTCATGGAGGGGACCTAGGTAGGGGCTTGCTTAATTTTTAAGAAAATTTTTAAGAAAAGGAATAGAGAATTGCCTTTGTGGATCCATCCCTGAAGGGTGTCTGCAGTGAGACGCACTAAGGTTCAGGAGTGGTAGAGGAAGATGAGGAATTCTAAAAGGAATTTTGCCTAACATATGCCTATGGAGATCCTTAAATGTAATTAAAGTAGCCCTTCAATTGTATGTTATAGGAAGGGAAAAGTCTAATTTTTCCCATGGTAGAGAAAAGGGTAGTTCTTTAAGAATGTCAATGAAATGCCATGAAACTGGATAAAAGATCAGGAAATAATTATGATGAAGAAATATTAAAGAGTAAAGGATTATTTTTCCTCAAAAATAAAGATTAAAAAAAAGAAAAGATTTTTTTAATGTAGAAATCAGTTTTTAAAAAAACATGGTGAAATGTTCCCTTTGGCTACACTTATAACACAATGGGAACAGTGCAGAGATTAGCAGAGCCTTCGTGTAAATTCTCGAGGCATTCCATATTTTTGAAAGAATTATGGTGGGTTAGTGTTAGAAACCCACTCAAACTCAAAACTCACTAACATCAGAGTCATGCTGACTCGTAGCAACCCATAGATAGGACAGGGTAGAACTGCCCCCTGGAGATTTCTAAGACTATCAGTGGTTCTCAACCTTCCTAATGCTGCCACCCTTTAACACAATTCCTCATGTTATGGTGACCCCCCCCCCCAACCATAAAATGATTTTCTTTGTTACTTCATAACTTTAATTTTGCTACTGTTATGAATTGAGTGACCCCTGTGAAAGGGTCCAAAGGGGTCACGACTCACAGGTTGAGAACCACTGCCGTAACTCTTTATAGGAGTAGAAAATCCCATCTTTCTTTTGAGAAGTGACTGGTGATTTCAAACTGCTGGCCTTGCAGTGAACAGGCCAACTCACCACCACTGCACTGCCAGGGCTCTGATGTTCAAAGGATAATGCTGTGTTTCTGTTAGAGGTTCTGCTTTCCCCTACACAGAACCTTTGAGAATGTAGTACAGCAATTTGCTTAATAACAAAGCTCCTTGGGAGAGGACTAGACACCATATTGCCACATGAATTAGTGGTGTTAGAAGGATAAGCACTAATTCAGTACACTCTGAACAAATACTTAACGATTTTTTTAAAAAATCTAGTAGCTCTCCTAAGCATCATGGACATAATATAATATGATGTGATGTGATATATAATATTGCAATTAGGTGAAATGATGTGAGCTAAGAAAACCTCAGCAGTAATAAATTTTGTAAATATTTTAAAACTGAAAAAAGCTAAATATGTCAAGAATGTAACACTGAGAAATGAGATCGCAAGACACGTTGCTGAAGAGGTCAAGCAACCAACTAGTTGCTGCCAAGTCAGTTTTGACTCCAGGAGACTCCATGTGTTACAGAGTAGAACTCCGCAGGTCTTGCATGGCTCTGACCTTTCAAATCCAAGATGCTATGTATTTCCACGGAAGGGTTTCTAGGGGGTTTCAGATCACACCCTTTCAATATTTAAGCCATCAAGAGATACCTCAGAAAAAGACACAGCCATTCAGTCAATTCCAACTCATAGCAATTCTAAACAGGGACAAATCGTTAAAATCTTTGGAAGTCTTTAACTGCTTGCATTTCATCCCTAGAAGCAATGAAAACTCATTGAAGGAATCACAATGCCAAGTGTTTTTTATTCTAAAAAAAGAAACAAATGTAACTTTTGGAGAAACAACAGACAGGTTTGCTGACACCAGTGATGAGTCATAATGATCCCTGAAAAATATTTATGCCCACAATTGACTTGCACGGAAAGTCTGTGATCAAAAAAAGAGGTTAACTTGTGACTCATAAGAAAGCTCCAGGCCTCCCGTTAAATACTTTTCAGACCTTGGAGCTCTTAATCTTTGACCACGTGCTTGCCCACCTTCAGCCGTTTCAGACCCAACAGTAAACACTGGGGAGTGCTGAAGCCACCTGCTTCCTTGCTGGTGCCCAAGGGATTGAATCCGTGTCTGCCTCCTTATTCACTCCCCTTGGATTGGCTTTTGTGTTATACCGCACATAAACATGCATGCGGGTCACATATGATCAGCCAGCGAGGACAGGTTTCCGTGGAATATTCTAAGATATCCTGAGAAAGGATGTCTGGCATTCTACTTCTAAAACGCATTCTTGCTGTAGTGTGCCACCTAGCTGATCCCGATCCAAAGTGGCCCCGGAAGACAGAGCAGAACTGTGAGCAGAAACGTAAGATTTGCTGGGCTGTCATATTGATGGGAGCAGGTCAGCAAGTCTGTCCTCCCACTCAGCAGCTGGTGAGTTTGAATCACAGACCTTGGATTTAAGCGTTGTGGGAAAGTAGTCCATAAGACCTTACAGGTCACAACAGAACATTGTGAGCTACAGTGCGGGAAGATGAGCACCCCCAGGTCAGAAGGCTCTGCAACAGGCAGCAACAGACCCAAACATACCGAAGATGGAAGAGGATGGAGCACTGAGCAATAGTTCATCCCGTTCCAAGGTAAACAATAACAGCAACCGTGTAGAAGAGGGGGTTAAACACTTAGACTGAAGCCTAAGCACAAATCCTGTCTCTGCACGAACAGGTTCAATGAGTTTGGGCAAGCTCCCTAATGTGTCTGTATCTCAGTTAATCCATCTGGACCATGAAAGTGTTTCTTGGTAAAGTTTAGTAATAATAGGGTAGTAAGGACAACTTGAGTCAACACAAATAGAAGCCCTGAAAGTGTTGCTTTTACCCAATAAGCAAGCAGTGCATGTCATTTCTTCTAGAATCTTTGTATTGAATCTTAGCCTATCTTTGGTTACAATTTAAAATAGAACACATTTTCAATCCCTGAATTAAATATAGCCCAGGCCCTCTAGGTATCCAATAAGAATATCAGAGAACAGCCCCCAAAAATTACCAGAGGATACCAGAAAGATGTTCACCTGAATTTTATTGACTATACAAAGACATTTTACTGTGCGTATCATAACAAATTGTGGCTATAATTGTAAAAAAAAAAAAGGGGGGGGGCGTTGGGGAGGTATTTCAGAACACTTAATTGTGCTAGTGCAGAAGTAGCAATCAGACCTGAACAAGACAATGCTGCATTATTTACAATCAGGAGAGATTTGTGTCAGAATTGTACCCTTTCACCATATTTCTTCAAACTCTATGCTAAAGGAAAAATGCGGCATCAATATGGGAGGGATATTTATTCACACATTGTCATATGCAGATGGCACAGCCTTGTCTTACTGAAAGATAAGAACTTGAAATGCTTACTGATGAGGATTGAAGGCATCAAAATCTGTATGGATTAAACCTCAACACCAAGGAACAAAAATCCTCACGATTGGACCAATATACAACATCATAGTAAATGAGGAAAAGATTGAAACTGTCAAGGATTTAATTTACTTTTACTTATTTCCATAATCAACACTGATGAAGGAATTAAGACCCCTCTAATGTATTGAAAAGCAAATACATCACCTTGAGGACTAAGCGAGCCTGACCCAAGCCATGTTGTTTTCAATGCCACATAATCGTCTGAAAGCAAGCCAATGAACAAGGAAGACTGAAGGAGAACGTGTGCCTTTAAATGATGGTGTGGCAAGCAATAGTGAACATATCATGATGGCTTAAGAACACACAGACCCATCTGGAAGATGGACAGCCAGCATGCTCCCTAGAAACAAGGATGGCAGGACTTGCTCTCACACCTTCAGGCACATTGGGGGCGACAGTTCCTGGAAGAGGGCATCAAGCATGGTCAAGTGCAGGGTGAGTGAGAAACCTGAAGACCTGTGAGGAAATGGATTGACACAGTGGTTGCAACCGTAACTCAAGCCCTGCCCAGTTGTTCAGACCTTAAAATAAAACTCTAAAGGCCATGAAATATTTTTTATCAATATGTGGTGGATACAATCAGATCAATACAGACACAATCGAGGAACCCACGGCCTTATAGTTTTCCCACAAAATCCCCTCTTTACACCATACAACACAGGCATCTTCATTATCATTGAAAACTTTAAGGCTGTTTCCTGTTTGAAGCATCCTAAATGGCATGACCATTTTGCTTCTTATTCCTTTTTCTTCAAACTTTTATTGTGAATGAAGTGAGGGTTTACATGTCAGATAATCATTTTGGGGGTATTTTTAATCATTTTATTGGGGTCTCATACAACTCTTATCACAATCCATACATAAATCCATTGTGTCAAACACATTTGTATATTTGTTGCCATCATCATCCTCAAAACATTTGCTTTCTGCTTGAGCACTTGTTATCAGCTCCTCAATTTCCCCCTCCCCGCCCAATCTCCCCATCTCTCATGAACCCTTGATAATTTATAAATTATTATTATTTTGTCATATCTTATCCACTCCCTTCACCCTCTTTTCTGTTGTCTATCTCCCACGGAGGAGGTTATATGCAGATACTTGTAATTGGTTCCCCTTTCCACCCCAGCCTCCCTCCACCCTCCTGTTATTGCCACTCTCACCACTGGTCCTGAAGGGATCATCCACCCTGGATTCCCTGTGTTTCCAGTTCCTATCTGTACCAGTGTACATCCTCTGGTCTAGCTAGATTTGTAAGTTAGATTTGGTATCATGATAGTGGGGGGAAGCATTTAGGAACTAGAAGAAAGTTGTATGTTTCACTGTTGCTATACTACACCGACTGGCTTGTCTCCTCCCCACGACCCTTTTGTAAAGGGATGTCCAGTTGCCTACAGATGGGTCTTGGATCCCCAATCTGTACTCCTCCTCATTCACAATGTTTTGATTTTTTTGTTCTTTGATGCCTGGTACCTGATCCCTTCGACACCTCATGATCACACAGACTGGTGTGCTTCTTCCAAGTGGGCTTTGTTGCTTCCGAGCTAGATGGCCGCTTGTTTACCTTCAGGCCTTCACGACCCCAGACACAGGGCTCCATCAGCTTTCTTCACCACATTTGCTTATGTGCCCCCTTTGTCTTCAGCAAGCGTGTTGGGAAGGTGAGCACAATGTCTTACCCGGTTCCCCGCAACCCCCACCGCTTTCCTGATCTCCCTCTTGAAATATATTATCTTCCCCTTTATCCAACTTACCATCTGTCTGCCCTCTAACCTATTGCGGCGTCCCCTTCCTTTCCACACCCCCTACCCCATAACCATCAGTCTGTTTCTTTGGGATGAAACTTTTGTCTTGATATCTGTATAGATGTGGCCTCCTTCGGTATTTGTCCTTTTGTGTTTGACTGACTTTCACTCAGCATAACGGCCCCAAACCCATCCAGATCATGGGAGGTTTCAGTTTCATCATGATTCATTAATGTGATCTAGTGTCCCACCGCAGGATCCCTTGTGGTGTAGTTCTTAGGCATTGGGCTGTGATCTGCATGGACAGCAGTTCAAAACCACCAGCAGCTCCTCAGGAGAAAGACTGGGCTTTCTACTCCCATAAACACAGTCTCAGTAAAACCACAGAGGGGCTCTGTGAGTCTTCATTGACTCAATGGCAGTGAGTTTGGTTTTTGAGTACATCACTCAGTAAACCAATATACCAACATTTATTCATCCTCCTATTGGGTGACCAGACGTCCCGCTTTTGGCGGGACAGTCCCGATTTTTAACAATTTTTTCCGCATCCTGCGGCATTTTTTAAAGGTCCTGATTTTTGGAAAGAATGCACGACAAGCTAGGGTATATGGTTTTCGGCTGCCATGTGGCTATTTCGCCAGGATCTGAGTTTTATCAATGGTGTCCCGCTGGTGTCCCGCTTTACCAATGTTAAAATCATTAAATAGGAATTTAGCTTGTTTGCATCTTCTAGCTATTGTGACTAGTGTGAAGATGGATGTGGCCGTGCCTCGATCTCTCGGCACCGGGTGGAGGCTATATTACGTAGCCCGTTTGCTGGGTCATGCGGGAGTTCTATTCAGAATTGTTGAGGACGCACCATACTGGTCTCCATCATGTTGGCAGTTGTACAGTCCCACCAGAAGTGCATGGGGGTCCCATCTCTCCACAGCCCCTCTGGCATTTCCTCTTTTCTGCTGTTTTGTTCAACTTAGCTATCAATTCTGCTGTGAAGCAATTGTTGTTTTGATTTGTATCTCTCAGATGGCTAGTGATTGAGAGCATTTCTGAATGTCTTCTTGGTAAACTCTTCATGTTCTCTGCCCATCTTTAGAGTTGGGGTTGGTCATTGTTTTCTTATTGGTGTGTTGAAGCTTTCTGTACGTTTCAGGGATTAATCTATGTTCGATATGTCATTGCCAACTTCTTTCCCCAGTCTGGCGGTTCTTTTGTCCTCTTTTGGTGAAAACTCTTAACGTACTTAAGTTTCTGTTTTTAGGAAGTCCCAGTCATCGACTCTGTCTTTTACACTGTGGATGGTTTTTCATTATATTTTACAGTGTATTTATGCCATGTATTATGGGCCCTAAATTTGTCCTTATTGTTTCATTGGTGACTTTTATAATTCTTCGGTTCACATTTGGGTTTTTACTCCATCTTGAATTTGTTTTTATATATGGGTCCTCGTTCATTCTTCTGCAAATGGATATTCAATTTTGCCAGCATCATTTTTTTAAGAGACTCATTCTCAGTTAATGTGTTCCAATTCTTGGTCAAAAAAGTAGTTATCTGTAGGTGGATGGACTTATTTCTGGGTTCTCTATTATATTCCATTGGTCTATGTATCTCTCATTGTACCAGTGCCAGGCTTTTTTAACTACCGTAGCTGTGTAGTAGATGTTGAGATTGGGTAGTAGGCGGCCTCTTATTTTGTTCCTCTTCATTAGTAGTATTTTACTTGTCCTGGGTCTCTTTCCTTTCCACATCGGTAATCAACAGTTAAGCAACAGAAGTGCAGTGGCGTATGAGTTGGGCTGCTAAAAGCAGTTTCAGCAATTCCAACCCAGCAGCCATTCCCCAGGAGAAAGATGAGGTGGAAATTTTCAGCGCCTGCAAATATAAATATAAATCTCACTATAAAGTCACGATGAATTGGAATTAATGTGACTGCATGGGAAGTAATACATGAGTAAAAGAGTGACTACATGATGCAAGCTTTAACCAACTGGACAAATTCTTTGTTTCTAAGACTGTCTCATTCAACAGTCTTTAGATCTAGGAGAGCACAGGGAACTTCTGAGATCATACGGTAGAATTAAAAGGGAAATATTTTCTCATGCTTAACTTAAAAGTTATACTCCAAAGCTCAGAATATAATCACTCTTATGTACTGTGACACTTTTTAAAGCCTTTTTGGTTCTATATTAGCTGAAGGTGTACAGAGCAGATCATCAGTTTTACGCTCAATGAGAGATGCACATTTTGTTTCGACTCATCCGTGGCAATCCCCTCGGTGATGCTGCATCGCTGAGCCCACGATCCCTTCCTGGGTTTCCTATTTCCATTCCTTCTTTCCCTACCCCTGAACTGGGCCCCTGAGTAAATAAACGGTGCCCTTTGTGTCCACACCTCGGATAATTTTCGTGCCACTGGCTTCCTCATTATGCGCTATGATTTATAAAATGAAAACTTTCTCTTAGTCTAATTCAATCATTATTTGTGAATGGGAAAAGATTCTCAAGATAAAGGGAGGTCTAACGAACATGTGGTCAAACTGGACTTTAACTATCTCACATGAAAATTATTACTCTGATATCAGAGCAAACCTTAAGTCTTTGTATTTCTGAGATTCTTCATTGTTAATTCAAGAGTCACACCTGTGGAAGATGGCAGAATAGAGAAATAAAATGTATTGGCCTTCTCCTAGGTATCGGATCTCTTACAAATGTTTCTTTTAATCATCACAAAACTGAGTTAAATGTTACACCTACTTTGAGATGGCAATCTGAGGTTCCGAGGGTTAATTTGCTAAAGATAACGTAGATGGCAAGAGTGCAGGTATACATTGCTCTAACGCCAGCGCACGATACTGCTTCCTGTGGGTTCCAAATGATTCAGCATTCCAGAGGACTCGGCAATCTCCAGACAGGTTTTTAGATAGCACACTGGTAGGTGACGGGGGTCAGGGAGTACAGAGTGTTTCCTAACGACGACCTAATAGGAAGAGGCCCCGGATGCTGTTAAACATGCTACAACGCACGCGACCCATCACCACCACCCACTGCCATCATATCATAGCAACCCCATCAGACAGAAGAGAAACTGCAGAAGAACTGCCCTGGTGGGTTTCAGAGATTGTACATCTTTCTGGGAGCAGAAAGCCTCATCTTGGTGATGCCACCAGTCTCCTTATGTACAAGACCGTACCCCCAAATAAAGAACTGTCAGGTTCAAGGTTCCAAAACCCCATGTTAAGCTATTTGGTAGTTCTATGATTTTCCAAGGAATGCCTGTTGGTGTAGTGGGTTACAAGTTGGGCTGCTACCTGAAAGTTTAGTCGTTCAAATCCACTAGTTGCTCCTAAGGGGAAGGATGAGGCTTTCTGCTCCCATAAAGACTCACAGTCTTGGAAACCCAAAGCCTCGGTATTATTCTGTCCCTCTGGGGCCAGAGTTGACTGATGTCTGGAGGTTTCATTTGGTTTTTGAAGTATTTGTAAACAGTAGAATAATCATCAGGTACACAATTATCCGGTTGCGGCCCAGTCAGACTCATGGTAGCTGATGTGCTACAGGAATGGAATTTCTCCCTAGGGTGTTCTTGGCTGTAATCTCTATTGAAGCAAATCACCAGGCCTTTCTTCTGTGGTGGCACTGGGTAGATCTGAACTACCACCATTAATTGGCTCATCAATGGCAAACCAGTTGTGACACCCCGAGACCCACAGCATCTATAACTTTAGCTCACTAAATTGAGCTTTAAGTGTTCAAAAACACTTGTGGAATGAGCTCATACATGAATGTTAAATCCCAGAAGACAGGTGGAGGGGACTGCATTTTTCAATGACTCTCTACAAGAACTAAGAAAAATACATCTATATTTTTTAATTCACTAAGACTTGTATTTTTTAAATTATCATCAATAATCGAGATAGGAAATGGATTCTATTTATTTACTCTAAGCACTAAATGTACACAAAATGTTTTGGTATTGAAGCAAAAAACCATAGCATATCTAGTTGGTGGGTTGCACCATTTAAGGAAAAGACATAGTTGGCAGTGTGGGGTTAGGGATATCCATAGGATTATTTTGATTTAGAATCATAAAGTATCGAGGTTACTGCTGTCACTGCCATCACTTGAGGAAACCCTATCTAAGAAAGGGTCAGTGACTTGCCGAGGTCTCACGGCTGGTTATGAGCAGCATGGGAGCCAGAACCCAGTTCCCATCACAGTTTTTTACATTAGGGTGTTTCTTTACCATATGACTGAAGCTTTGGAAACTTATTTTCACGTGTATTTTGTGTTTTTATTTAAACACATTCTTTAGTCAAGAGAAATTGAGTCCTTATACTTTTGTTTTGACTTTCCAAGCACATTCCTGAAAGAGCCTTTTCATGTCAACAGACCAGCGTCTTCTGTTATAAACCTTTATATATTTTTCTCAGCTTAGGAAACTATATTTTGCCAAGCATGCAAAATCTTACACATTAAAATACTTGGAACTCTGTTTAAAAACTCCAAGTAAATTCTGAATGTGTCCCAGATGCTGAGGGTTTTGTTTTTGATTTGTGGTTTTAGTTTGCTTGGCTTACCTCCTCCCTGCACCTTTGTGTTAGAGGAAAATGGGCATCTTTCGACAAAGCAGCTGGGAGAGTGTGGGACTAGGAGTCAGCAAACCTGGGGGAAGTGCAGCTTTTTTCCTAAAAAGCACTGAGACCTCGAACTTGTCTCCGAATGAGCCTATTTCTTCATCTGCCCACTTCGTGTAACTGTAACAAAGATCAAATGAGATGCTACTCCATCTGCAGATTGGTTTAGTAAAACAGAAATACCATGACAACACAGGCTTGGAGTGTGTTTTAGACATCATTGTCAAATCCAAATATTTATTTTAAAGATATAATGATGTAAACAGGCATTCCACACTTTGAACTAGGTATTTCAACTTAGATGATGTCTGGTCATTTTCAGAAATATTCCTTAGAGGAACTTGTACTTGAACTTCACGCTGAGTAAATGTTATTTCTGTTGAGACTTGGAATTGATTAGTCCAGAACAGTTTATTTAAAGTTGTAAATGACTTAAGGTTTGGTGTGTGTGTGTGTGTGTGTGTGTGTGTGTGTGTGTGTGTGTGAGAGAGAGAGAGAGAGAGAATGTGGAATGTGTGTTGCTTTATTCTCCCTCCTTCCAACTCACTGTCTCTTAGTCCAGATGGTCCACCCTGTTGGGTTTGAGGAGTGGGATAAAGGGGAAAATGTGTCTTTCTTGTTCCTAACATGAGGATGTGATAAAACATCTGTATTTGCTGAGTTAGAACAAAAGGCCCGGAGCAATCCCTATGTGTCATACTAAAAAAAAAGAAAGAATGACACTGAAAAACAAGAGGTCTATAAACAGAGTTTTAAAAGATTAATTAGGTGAAGGTTTACAGAGCAAATCATCAGTTTGTGTTAGGATAATCAACCATTTAAGATACCAGGAGGGTAAAGGGAAGGTGTGGGGGGTGGGGTGGGAGAAAGGGGGAATCGATCACAATGATCTACATATAACCCCCTCCCTGGGGGGAAGAAAGCAGAAAAGTAGGGAAACAGGTCAGTGTAAGACATGAAATAATAATTTATAAATGATCAAGGGTCGTGAGGGAGGGAGGGTGACAGAGGGAGAGAGGGGAAAAATGAGTTGCTGATACCAAGGGCTAAAGTACAAAGAAAAGGTTTTTAAAATGATGATGGCAACAAATTTACAAATGTGCTTGACACAATGTATGTATATATGCATGTATTGTGATAAGAGCTGTATGAGCCCCCAATAAAATGACTTATAAATAAATAAATAAATAGATAAATAAGGATAGTCAAGTGTTGGTTGAATGGGGTAGGTGACGAACATGCATATATTACCCGTTTCCAACAAATTACTTGCATGGCAGGAAAGAAACAATAAGGTATAAACTCACAAAGGAAAAGGAAGATAAAGGTATCAACGGAAGGGTTTGCACCGAGCAGCATCCTAGACAAAGAAGGCAATTCACCCTGCAGAATGCTGGGAATGTTCACGCATTGGAAGTAGCAGCTAACTGGGGAGGCATGGTGAGATTAAAAGCTGGAGTCAAGATGAATGATTGAACGCTTATTAAATAAATGATTGGACAATAGGCATCCTTCCTCATGCCAACACAGCCAAGGACTTCTCCATCCTCAAACAGGAGATAGTGGTTGTCCACTGATCCTAGACTTGAGATGTAGTGCCTAACTGGTATAAATGGTTAGTGAGCTTGGACACAAACTGAAAAGTTGTCGTCACTTCCTCCCAGGAGTGCCTTGAAAGAAAACCGTAGCTATCAATTTCCCAAACCCAACCATTGATAACTCAGTTGTTTGAAGATAGGATGTGGAGCCTTAGAGAGACCTGGGGGCCGTGGAGAGACGATCATTCATTAATCTCCTATGATACTGGCAACAGCCTTTTCTCTTCCTCCCCCAAGGCAGGAGATAAGAAGATCTCCACTAGAGAAACTCTGCGCGCGAGGGTAGAGGTAGGGCATGATACTGGCATTTAGGTGTTCCACCAACATGATTCATGTGCATGGACGGGGCCTTGGAGGAGTTCCTTGGAGGAATTGAGGAAGAACAGAGTAGTGTTTGTGTTGTTGTTGTTAGGTGCTGTCGCCAAGTGGGTTCTGACTCACAGCAGTCCCAAGCACAACAGAAGGAAATACTGCCGGGTCCTGTGCCATCCTCACAAGTTTCTATGGAAAGGGCCATGGGCTGCTAAAAGAACCAACAGACCTGGCTTGGAAGACGTACAGCCACAATGCTTCCTACAGGCAAAGATGGCGAGACTTTGTCTCAAGGACTTTGGACATGTTCTCAGAAGGAACGGGTCCCTCCAGAAGGACTGAGGCAGAGAAAAAGAGGGACACCGTCGACAAGATGGATTGGCATATAGAGGGGCTCAAACACCAGCATAACGATGAGGCTGGCACAGGACCAGGCAGCGTTTCCTTCTGTGGTAGTGAGGGCTACGAGCAGTTGGAAACGACTCAACGGCACCAGCAAGGCAAACATCGACACCATTAGACCCTTCCTCACTGCCTCCAGGGGAGCCGCCCAAGGCCTCACCCATGCACATGAATCTTCCAATCAGTTTTGAATATTAATGGTTAATCAATTGGCACTAGACGTTTAAGTACGATCCTGGTGGCACTTTGTGTAAGTATTGGTTCAAACCCACAGGAGCAATATCAGGCTGTCTGCTCTGGTAAAGAATGACAGCCTCAGATGTCAGCCCAATGGCTGCTCAACACACACATGCATTTATTACCCATTTACAACATATTACTAGCATGACAGGAAAGAAACAATAAGATATAAACTCCCAAAGAAAAGAGAAGATAAAGGTATTAATAAATACCTAGAAGATGGGCCACGTTGGGTGATTGACTGAGTACAGCAGAGAAAGATTGAAGGAAGGGTTCAACATGAGAAAGAAAATCCAAAGCAAGCAAAATCAAAAGAAGGAAAATATAGGCTGTAGAAGAAATTTTTTATATATTTGATCATCTTCAGAGAGATAAGGGTAAAAATCACACTCATGAGAAAAAGATGAGAGTAACATTAAAATGGGGAAACATCAGAAAATAAGAAATAGCTCTGGAAATTAAAATTAAGTAGGAGTGCAGCGGAACAGCAAGGGAATGGAGTGGCAAGGTCCCCAGGGAATGCTGAAGGTGGACCTTGGGGCCAGGGCGTGGTGCCCCAACAGACTGGACTGGAAAACACCCCTAAAGGCCAACAAATGATCCTTGAACTAACGACAAGTTTTCTTTCTTGTTGTGTTTTGTTTTGTTCTTTGTCAGTGGTTTGTCATTGTTGTTTTGTTGTATAATGTTGCTTGGTTTTCCTCTGTCTTGTTTTTGTGCATGTTATTATCTCTGCAGGTCTGTCTAAATGGGATAGGCTGGATGAACAATCTGGAGGAGAAAACAACGGGACCGACAGTTCCGGGGGGGACATGGGTTAGTGGGAGGTGGGGGGAAAGGAAGTGGTGTTAACAAACCCAGGGACAAGTGAACAACAAGTGATCCAAACTGGTGGTGAGGTGGGTGTGGGAGGCCTAGTAGGGCATGGTCAAGGGTAATGTAACCAAGAGGAATCACTAAAACCCAGGTGGGAACTGAGCATGATAGTGGGACAGGAGGAAAGTCAAGGGAAATAGAGGAAAGAGCTGAGAGGCAAAGGGCATTTATAGAGGTCTAGATAAAGACATATACATATGCAAATATATTTATGTATGAGGATGGTGAAATAGATCTATGTGCCTATATTTATAGGTTTAGTATTAAGGTAGCAGAAGGACATTAGGCCACTACTCAAGTACTCCCTCAATGCAAGAATACTTTCTTCTATTAAATTGGCATTCTATGATGCTCACCTTCCCGACACAACCACTGAAGACAAAGTGGGTGAATAAGCAAATGTGGTGAAGAAAGCTGATGGTGCCCAGCTATCAAAAGATATAGCATCTGGGGTCTTAAAAGCTTGAGGGTAAACAAGCGGCCATCTAGCTCAGAAGCAACAAAGCCCACATGGAAGAACACACCAGGCTGTGTGATCATGAGGTGCCGAAGGGATCAGTTATCAGACATCAAAGAACAGAAAAATCATATCATTGGGTGCACACCTCCATGATACAATCGCTGAGGATAAATGGGTACATAAATGTGGCAAAGAAAGCTGATGGTGCCCGGCTATCAAAAGGTGTAACGTCTGGAGTCTTAAAGGCTTGAAGGTAAACAAGTGGCTAACTAGCTCAGAAGCAGCAAAGCCCACATGGAAGAAGCACACCAGCCTGTGCAATCACGAGGTGTCGAAGAGATCAGGTATAAGGTATCATCAGAACAAGAAAATATTACCATAGTGAATGAGGGGGTGGGAGTGCTGAGTGCAGACCCAAAGTCCATTTGTGGGCCACTGGAGATCCCCTTGCAGAGGGGTCTAGGGGAAGAGACGAACCAGTCAAGGTGCGATGTAGCATTGATGAAAAATACAACTTTCCTCTAGTTCTAAATGCTTCCTCCCCCACCCCACCCCCACTATCATGATCCGAATTCTATCTTGCAAGTCCGGCTAGACCAGAGGATGATCACTGGTACAGATAGGAACTGGAAATACAGGGAATAGGGCGGATGATACCATCAGGACCAGTGGTTTGAGTGGTGATACTGGGAGGATAGAGGGAGAGTGGGTTGGAAAGAGGGAATCTATTACAAGGATCTACATGTGTCCTCCGCCCTGGGGGATGGACAACAGAGAAAGGGGTGAAGGGAGCTAATAATTTATAAATTATCAAGTGCTCATGAGAGAGGGGGTAGTGGGGAGGGAGGGGGAAAATGAGGACCTGATGTCAAGGGCTTAAGTGGAGAGCAAATGTTTTGAGAATGATGAGGGCAATGAATGTACAGATGTGCTTTACACAATTGATATATGTATGGATTGTGATAAGAGTTGGATGAGCCCCTAATAAAATGATTATAAATAAATAAATAAAAGGGGGAAAAAGAAATATGAGATATGAAAGGCGCAATTAAACAAATTTCCCAGGATAATAAAAATGAGGCTGAAAAAGAGCAAATAAGGTAAATAAATTAAAAGAATCACTCTAAGAATTCTTTCATCTAACTAATATGAATTCCAGAATGAAAAAGGTAAAGGAAATGTAGGGACAAAATCTTCAAAGATCTAAAGAGTAAATATCTCTCAGAACAAAACATATATTCATTTACAATTTTTAAGGGACTAATGAATGACTAAAATAAATTTTGACATGTCCATACAAATGCAGATTTTTACACTTTTACACTTCATTGCTTTACAACTTCATTGTTCTGACAGTTATTTCAGAACGATAATCAAAACTATGATTGCAAATATTAATAATAATTTAAAAGAGTCATTTACTATTTCTGGGTATAAAGAAACAAAACAAAAAGAACGGTCCAAGACTAGAAACGATACCCTTTTCCCAGTCAGGCTTAAGGGCGCTCAACAGGGAACGGGAAGTGGACCACAACCCTGAAGCACTCCAAGTATAATTGGTGTGGTAGAAAATACCTTGGACCAGGAATGCATCTGAAGAGCAAGTCACTTAGTGTCTCTGACTCACACTTGTCTCATTTGCAAACAGAAACTTACTTTGAAAACAACTAAACTCTAATGTAAGATAAATAAATAAGGAGCGTGAGGCAGAGCCTGCACAAATGCCAACGCTCTTTGAGAGGGTACCCGCCCTCTACTCGGATCTGACTAACTGTTGTCAGCCGGGAGGACCAGTGCGTCAAGGGAAGCTGAGAAACCTAGAATTTCATGTTCAAGTTCCGGGTTTTAAAACGATGGTTTAAAATGCACAGTGCCTCCCAAACCGCACAACTGCAGGCCACATCCAGCTCCCAGAGTGCGGCCGTGAATCTTTGACATGAGTGGAGTGTTGCCAGAGCAATGTCTCATTCCTAAACGTTCTCGCTGAATGTGCATTTCTACACGGTTGCCCCGGGGGCACACCGGGTCACTGCTTGGTTGTTAACCTAAAGGTTGTCAGTTTGAGTTCACCCAGTGACTCTGTGGGAGAAGGGCCTGGCCATCAGTTTCTGTATAGATTGCAGCCTAGATCTCCTATGGAGAAGTTCCATCTGTTCATGGGGTCTCTGTGAACTGAACATTGACCTGAAAGCAACTAACAGCAACATGAAATTTTTTCTCCACCAAAGATACAGCTTATCCAAATCTGCCATCTCAGCCTACTTCATTTTGTGACCTGTGGAAAGGCTGGACTCAGGGAAGCAGTCACAGAGATAGGCTCTGCAGAAGGCATTTGAGATAAAAACCGTAAAGGACTAATTTTCATGAGGCCACTCTTGTCAAATTCTTCCACAAAAATAGCCATTGCCTTTAATGACAATGGACAGCGTCACAGTTAGTTCAACATCAAGCTTCACAGTTGCTAAGGAACATTTCACCCACCGCTGTTCATGATCTTGTTGGTTCGCAGGTCTGGAAAACATGAAGACGGTGGTATTTTTCCTGTACTTCTTGGGAGCTGCAGCTGCAATCCCGGTCAGTTTTCTTTTCTGTTGTTACATCCCTCCCTCCTGACATATAATTTACAAATCCAATTTTTTAAAGTCATTATGTTCTGGTTTAAGTTCTTTTTCTTTTAATTATATGTGTTGCCCAAGCAGGGAAAACATAACCAAGAACATTGAGAAAAAGTTCTTTCTTAAAAAATATATCATTTATTTTATCAGATTCCACCAGATTCAACAAAATGTGAAGCCAAAGATTCTTAGTTGGTAGTTTGGCCATAGAATATTTCCAAATACCAAAAAGAACAGAAAGAAAGAAGCTATTCTCTAGAAGCTTATCATACAGGTATAAGAAATCTATAATAAAAAGACAGGAAGAGATGAGACAGGGTGTAGCAGCCACTGACGGGGTGCTAACCCTTTCTACAGCAGCTGTCCAAGCAAGCACGCCACACGCAGTGCTAGGTCATTATCGTCTCCACAGTGGCCCAGATACACTGGCTCCACCCTTCACACAGCAAGCAAGCAGCTTGTAGCGTCAGGTTGTTGGGAGCACATCTGCAGTCTCAAACAGTACAAGGGAAGGGAGAACGGGCAGCCTTCATTTGCTTGATGTCTCCCACATCATCCGTGTCATCATTAATCAAGCCAATTTGTGCAATATTTTCTTTTTTGCCAAAGGGAATAATCAGCCTCCCTTATTACGAATTGCCTTTTCCCTCTCTGCCCACCACGAGTCTAAATTCTGACCTTGCTTTTGGATACCAGTGGTTATCTCTGGTAGATAGATGTGTCAGCAAAGATGAACTTCACGCCACTCACATGAAGCAGTTCTTGGAAAATAGAATCTATGACCACTACTAAGTGTCTAAAGCTCCTCCAACTAAAACCACACAGTGTCCAAAACACAAGATAAATTCATGTTCAGCACAGAAAGAAGCTCCCCACCAGTCTTGCAGAAGGCCGTGGATGACAGTAAAAGCCCTACATCCGTGGGCAGCGACCCATGTGGATTAAGACTGGAGAACACCCTCTGACTATTGTGAATAGCCCCGCTACCAGACACAGTGAACTGGAGAGTAGATTCAGACAGGTGTAGTTAGGTTAAAATTCAACACAGTATTTGTTCTCCTTTTTGGACCCATTTTAAATTTGTCCTAGTTTAATATTTTCTGCTTTCTTTTGAATCAATGTCTTTCTGTATTTCATTTTGTAATTTTTGTTGGGTGGGGGCTGTATATTTTCCGTTATATAAAATCCAGGATATGTAAATCTATAGAGACAGTAATTGTCAATAGTTTCTTGGAGTTGTGGCATGAGACGTTAGGGTGAGGGAAGTGGGAGCTAATAATAATGAGCACAGAAATGAAGTAAAATTCCAAAATTGTGCTGATCATTGTACAACTCTTTTAAATATGTTTAAAATCATTAAAATGTATGGTGTGCGAATTATATGTCCATGAAACTGAAGGCAAAAAAGAACAAAAGAAATCCACTTTCATAGACCCATTCTTTTCATCCTGGAAATGTGTTTTTCCCTTACAGCTGTTGCTGCTGCATAAACAGACATCAAAAAAGACTTCAAATCACATGTTTGAGTGAGACATCTGTATATAGACACAGCCCAGATGTGGTTTTTCTATGACAATTTGTTATCATGCAGACCCAGCCACAAGCGAGAAACTAAAACAGCTTCTTATATGATGTATGTGTCTAGTCAAGGACGTGTTTCAATGTCCGCCCGCCACTACTCCTCTGTCAGTTTGTTATGCTGTGAGGACTTGTGTGACGGTGTGATGCTGGAAATTATGCTACTGCTTCTGCAAATACCAGAACAGTCTGTTGTTGTTGTTGTTGTTGCTGCTGTTGTTGTTAGGTACCATAGGTTCTGACACATAGCATTCTTAGGCACAACAGAATGAAACACTGCCAATCCTGCACCATCTTCATAATTGCTCCTATGCTTCAGCCCATTGTTGCAGCCGCTGTGTCAATCCATCTCCTTGAAGGCCTTCCTCTTTTTCACTCCCCCTCCACTTAACCAAGCGTGATGTCATTTCTCCAGGGACTGGTCTCTCCTAACAGCAGGTACAAAGTACGTGAGACAAAGTCTTGCCATCTTTGCTCTAAGGAAGGCTCTGGCCGTACTTCTTCAAAGGCAGGTTGATTTGTCTTTTAGCAGTCCATAGTGTTTCCACGATCCTTCTCCAGCACCACAATTCAAATGGTTGATTCTTCTTCGGTCTTCCTTGTTCAATGTCCAACTTTCACATACATACGATGCAATGGAAAATACCATGGCTTGAGTCAGACACACCTTGGTCCTCACAGTAACATACTTGCTTTTCAACACTTAAAATGGGTCTTGTGCAGCAGATTTACCTAATGAAACATGTCTTTTAATCTCTTGACTGCTGCTTCCATGAGCATTGATTGTGAATGCAAATAAGATAAAATTTTTGACAGTATCAAACTTTTTTCCATTTATCATGAAGTTACCTAATGGCCCAGTTGTAAGGATGTGGGTCTTCACATTGAGCTGTAATCCAGACTTCTTCAGTTTACCACGTAGCTATCTTCCAAATTTCTTGGCATAGAAGAGAAAGTGCTTACAGTGCTTCGTCAGCCTGTTGACACATCTCAATTTGTAGTCCATCAATTCCTGAAGCATTGATTTTGGCTAATGCTTTGAGTGCAACTTGAAGTTCCTTCCTTCAACACCATTGGTTCTTGCTCATATGCTACCTCTAGAAATGGTGGGATGTCAACTAATTCTTTTGGTACAGTGACTGAGCATTTTTTACATCTTCTTTTGAAGTCTCCTGCATCATTGAATATTTTGCCCATGGGATATTTCAATATTGCAACTTGACACCAGAATTTATTCTTGAAACTAGTGTTTTTTTGCTGAGTGTCTTCTTCCTTTTTAGTTTTCTAACTCTAGGGCCGTGCACGTTTCATTATAATATTTAGCTGTATCTTTTAGAACTTCCCTTTGAAATTTACTAATCAGCTCCTTGACTTCACCCTTTCCTCCACTGGGTTTAGGTACTCTACAATTCACAGTCTCTTCTGACATCCACTTTGATCTTTTCTTTCTTTCCTGCTTTTTTAATGACCCTTTGCTTTCTTTGTGAAGGACTGGCTTGATGTTCATCTCACAGCTCATCAGGTCTTCAGGCATTAGTATTCAATGCAGCAAATTTATCCATGAGATGTTCTCAAAATTTAGGTGAGATAAACTCAAGATTGTATTTTGGTACTTGTGGACTTGTTTTAATTGTTTTCAGCTTTAACCTGAACGTACATATGAGCACTTGATAATCTGTTCTTCAGTCAGCCCCTGTCCTGGTATTATCTGTTGATAATGAGTTTCTCAAGTGTCTCTTCCCACAGATGTAGTCAAATCGATTTCTATATTTTCTCTCTGGAGAAATCCATGTGTATAGTTATCTTTTGTGTTGAGGAAATGTATTTACCATGAACAAGTTATTGATCTTGTGAAATTCTATCATATCCTCTAACACCTCTATCCCCAAGATAATATTTTCCAGGTATTTTCCTTCCTATTTATTTCCTAATTTTACATCTCAATTGCCAGTAATTATGAATGCATCCTGATTGCATGTTTGATCAATTTTAGTCTGAAAACATTGGTAACATTTCTTCCATTTCTTCATCACTAGATGCCATTGTTGGTGCATAAATTTGAATCATAGTTATATAGAATTAATTTCCTTGAAGGAAAATAGATATAATTCTAACACAGACCACAATGTACTTGATTGTGAAATCTCCTTTAGACAATGAATACAGCCTCATTCCCTTGATTGTGGCATTCCTGGCATAGTAAATCATTTTCTGATTCAAAATGGTCAATATTAGTCCATTTCTACACATCAGTTCCTACTATATCTATCTTTCTGTGATCCATTTCATTTTTGATGCCTTCCAACTTTCTTAGATTCTACTTTGCACATTTCAAGTTCTGATCATTAGCAGGTTTTTGTAGCTGTTTTTCCATACCCTGTGTCATGCCTCATCAGAAAATAAGATCCTGAAGGTTCCACTCTCAAAGACGTTACCCACTCATATCACTATCATCAACTCCACTTGGAGAAAGCAGCTTCTCTTCAGTCACATTTTGAGTGCCCTCTGACCTGAGAGGCCCATCTTCTGGCACAATCTCTGACAATGTTCTGCTTACATTCATTAAGCCATCAATATTTGACAATGTTTTAGAAGCGGTGCACATGGTTTTCAGTGGCTCCTTCCTCTGAGGTGGGCAGCCAATTCTTTCTTCACTGTCTGTCCTTAGTCTGGAAGTGCTGCTGAAACCTGTTTACTTTGTGTTACCCTGCTGGAATTTGAAAGGCCAGTGACAACTTCCAGCATCACAGGCCACCACAATACAATAAACTGACAGACAAAAGTATAATGAAGTAAAAGAGATGAACAAAAGATGTCAAAGGTCAGCTCAAGAAGACAAACCAAATATTATCATGAAATGTCAAAAAACCTGGTGTTTAAAAAAAAGGAAGAATACAATCAAACTAAAATAACTGAGGGGGAAAAAAGTCAAGCCCCAAGTTGTAATAGTGAAGGATTCTGTGTGCAAGATATTAGATGATGCAGAAAGCATCAAAGAAGATAGAAGGAATACATAGACTCATTGTACCAAAAGAATTAGTCTACATTCATTGATTTCAAGAAGCAGCATATGATCAAAACAAGAAGCTATAGAAGGAAGTATTTCAGGCTGCATTGAAGACATTGTTGAAAAACACAGTTCCAGGAATTGATGGATAGAGTTGAGATATTTCAGTAAATGAATGCAATGCTGGAAATACACACTAACTTACACTACAAAATTTGGAAGACAACTACCTGGGCAACTGTCAAAAAGAGGTCCACATATATGCTCATTCCAGAAAAAAAAGTGGTTAAATGGAATATAAAAATTATTAAACAATATCATTAATATCACATGCAAGTAAAGTTTTTCTGAAGATACTTCAAAATTAGGTACAGTAGCCAGAAATTAAAACTGGATTCAGAAGAGGATGTAGAGCAAGGGATAACATTGATCATGTCAGATGGATCCTGCCTGAAAACAGAGAATACCAGAAATATGTGTGCCTGGGTTTCATTGACTGTGAAAAGTCATTAAACTGTGGATAATAATAAATATAAATAACATTATGAAGAATGAGAATCCCAGAACACTTCATTGTGCTCCTATAGAACCTGTACCTACACCAAGAAGCAATCATTCAAATTATAGGACTTAAAATCAGGAAAGATGTGTTTCAGGGTTGGATCATTTCACCACATTTATTCAATCTGTTTGCTGAGCACATAATCTGATAAACTGAACTTTGGAAAAGAATGCCATATCAGTATCGAAGGAAGGATCATTAACAACATGAAATATGTAAATAACAATCTTGCTTGCTGAAGGCAAAGATGACTTAAGTACTTAGTGATGACGATCAAAGACTTCATATGTATAACATCTCAACATAGAGATGTTATACCTCATAACTGAACCAACAGATGCCATGATAAATGGAGAAAAGATTGACATTGTCAAGAATTTCACTTTATAAAATCCAAGATCAGAGGAGGGAATTGTATTAGAGCTTAAATTCTGAGCATCCAGTTTGCAGAAGGCTCTGGATGACAATGAAAGCCCAAAATCAATTTTCAGAGTCCCTACATTGACTAAGTCTCTATTGCATTCCCTGAGACCACTGACCATATATGTGAATAGTTTTGTCCTTGGAGTAGATTGGAAAATGGATTACTGTAGATATAGTTAACTTAATATTTAAATCTTACCATTTGTTTCCCCTTCTGACCCATTTTTAATTTGTTCTAGTATATATTATATTCTGCTTTCATTTGGACTGAAGTTTTTCATGTGTTTTATTTTGTTGTCGCTGATAAGTTATTTCTTTGTTTGGGCGTTTTGTTTTGGTTTGGTTTTGGATGACTTTCTTAGTATGAAATCCAGAATAGGTAAACCTATAGAGACAGTAATGATATTAATAGATAATTAACAGTATGACAGGGGAGCTAATATCAATGGATTCAAGAATGAGAAAAATGATTTAAAATGTATTTTGATGATGATTGCACAACTCTTTTAACATGTTTATACCATCGAGTTGGATTGTACACAAAGACTGTCAATGAAATCTTCTTTTTAAGAATTTAATTTTACTTGGATCCACAACCAGCACCCATGGAAGCAGAAGTAAAAAAAATCATATAACATGGGCATATCTCTGGGAAAATATGTGGAAAAGACCTCGTTAGAGTGTTAAAAACAAAAATGTCACCTTGTAGACTAAGGTGCACCTAACCCAAACCATGGTATTTTCATATGTATGTGAAAGCTCGACAATGAATAAGGATGGGAGAAAAATTGATGCCTTTGAATTATGATATTGGTAAAAATTGATTATATCATAGACTATTAGAAAAATGAACAAATCTGTCTTGGAAGAAGTAAAACCAAAATGCTCCTTAGAAGTGGGAATGGTGAGACATAGTGCCTTGGACATATTACCAGAAGAGACCAGTCCCTGAAGAAGGTAAAGTTGAGATTCAGCACACACACAAAAAAAGGGAGAGTAACCTCAATGGATTACAGACAGTGGCTACAACAATATACTCAAACATAGCAATGATTGTGAGGCTGGTACAGGACCAGACAGTGTTTCATTCTGTTGTATGTGTGGTTACTGTGAGTCGTAACAGACTCAACAACAATATTATTTTCCTCATCTGCTTAAATTCTCCAAAAGTATAGCAATTTGGTTTGATTCAAAGATGCAAACCAATTTCTAGTGGGCATTATGTTGTTACAAATATAGACGTGTGCCTATTGGCCTATTGATAAAACAAACTTTTTATTTCAGCGTATTCCTGCCATGTTTTTTGTTCATTTCTCCATGCTGGTCTGTGAGAAGTGGAGTGGCAAGGTAGCAGAGAGAGAGAACGGTTATTCATTCTCTGCCCTGAAATCCTGCCCGCCCATTGTCTTTCATGATGTCTCCAGCCACTTGCCAACTGGTCATCATTCTTTTCCCATTTTTCTCTTAAAAATGACTTCTTTTGAAACTTTCAAAAATAATATTGCTGCTCCTTTTAGTTGGAAAGTAGATAAGGAAAAGAACAAACCAATTTAAAACACATCCTGTACTCTACGACTATCTTCATACTGCACAGTCAGCTCTAAAGGACCTCCTGATGAAGTCAGGATGAGCCAATCCAAATGGAATGTGTTTTATACCTAGATCTTTATGGTGTCCACAGCATCTATAGGATAAATATCCATGGTTAATACCTATCTCTGGTATTAGAAAGTTTGTAATAGTACCACTTTAATTGTTGTTTATATTCTTAGTAGTGATAGTAATTGTCATTTGGGTAGCTCCTTAAAATTTAAAAAATATTTTAAATACATAATCTTACCTGGGCACTTCCACGCACATCAACTTGTGAGATGGCAGGGTAGACATTAGTGACTGGTCAAACCACAGATAGATGGTAAATAAGCCAAAGCTCACTACCATCAAGTCAATGCCAACTTGGAGCCACTGGATAGCACAGGGTAGAACTGCCCTTGTGAGTTTCCAAGATTGTAACTATTTTTCCCCCAACAGTTTTATTGGCACATAATTTACATATCATACAATTCAGTAGTTCAAGTGTTCAATCATATCAAGAAGAATTGTACAATCATTATCACATCCCTTTTAGAACATGACCTCCCCCCCTCCCCATGGTGAAATCGTATTTAAAATGAGTTGTGTGATCACAATCAGTTCTAGTGCTCCCTCACCCCTCCTGTCTTGATTGTTTACTCCCTATCACCCCCACACACCTAAAATTCTTACATCAGTTATTATCACTATGCATCCACTCCTCCCATGAGTCACAAACCCAACAGAAACAATAAAAAACAAAATCAAAATAGGTGGTAAGGAAAAAATAATAATAATATAAAGATAAAAAGTCAAATAATGAATGAAAAAGGAAAAATCCCCTGTGGCAGTTACATAATCTACAGTCAACTTGAGTGAAGGGGTGGAGTCTAGCCTGTCAATCAGGTCATAGCCAATGAAGCCTCTGTTTGGGCATGACCTTCTCCTGAGGAGTCTGGGAACTCCTGTCTTCCTCCCAAGAGGTGGGACACGCATCTTTCCTGAAAGACATTCCTGTTGACAAGCCACATAGAGCTATACTGAAAAAGCAAGAGCCCTGGAGCTGGAGGAGCCCTGTGGGGACCCACACCAGTGCAGAGATGCTTCCACCACCACTGGATCCACAAGACTCTCTACCCACTGGCCTGTGATCTTCCTGCACTTGGTGTCATTCATGTGTTGTGTGACTCGGAAGAGGAAATTATAGACTGGTATTGGACAAATGGGCTAATGTTGGAATTATAGACTTGATCTGGACTGGACTGGGATATTTTATTAATATACAATTACTCTTTATATAAAGCTTTCTTATACACATAAAAGTGTCTATAAAATTGTTTCTCTAGTCAGCCCAGACTAACACACCCCCATCAAATTTTTAAAAGCCAGGGAAGAAATTTTTGTCAAGTAACCAGTAACAGACACTGGCACCTAGAACAGATTCAGGTTGGGTCTACAGAGAGAGGCCAACCTGCCAATTATCAAGTTTGATCCAGCATAATAAAGACTGTAACGCTTTCCAGAAGTAGAAAACTCTGTCTTTCTCCCTTAGAGGAGCTGGTGGTTTTGACCTGCTGGCTTTAGGTTGGCAGCCAATGGGTAAACAATAGCAAAGTTAAAATTTAAAGCAGGACCTCCTACCTCCAACTGCAGTTGTTCAATTTCCCCATCCTTCACATCCCAGCTCCTTAGGAAGTTTGTCTCCTTGCTAGAAGTAGAGCCGTCCCTTCAGGTGAAAAAGTACTCCAGAGCTGCCGCTGCTTTACCTCACTAGGTTCAGAGTCTAGTTTCACAGTCTTTGAATTAATTCTAGGTTAACTTTTTATTGAAATACTTCAGACTTTTAAATCGCATGATCAAGTAGGGAATCATAAGTAAACAAACGCTGAGTAAAAGGTTTATAACCTTTTCTGCTCGCTATCAGTGAGTACTTAAATGAGAAGCTAAAAAAAATGTTCTATGTTACATCTATGGTTAATTTCATTTAGCTTCAACTTTCCATTAAACACACATACACACACACTTACTTTTCAAAATTAGAAAGCATTGATGCTTTGCAAAAGTTTGAAAAACACAAGCAATAATTCCAAAATTCAAAGATAACCATTATTGAAATCTTTTTTGCTCTATTTTAACCTTTCCTTTGCATAGGTCACTTTTTATTACTGATTATGAAGGTTCTGTTTTCAGTTAACTTTATAATACGGAGATTTTCTGGTATTCATGAAAATCCTAGAGATTATCAACTTAATTTATGCATTTAGCATATTGCTACAAGTAACCAATGATGATGATAAAATAACTAGAAATTTTGAGGCAAACCAATTATTTATTTTTTCAGACAAGTACAAGGTTCTTATCTGATCATTCCAAGCCAACTACTGATTCTCTAAGTGCCAGCCAAGAAGCTGCAGCGTCAGTAACACCAGGCAACACTGCCATTCCCATTTTAGAGATTGAAGATATAGAAAATGAAAAAGAAACCACAGCCCTGGCAGAGGACCACCTCAACCAAGAGGTAAAAGTAATATGATTACCCTCATGTGATGTTTAAATTCTCTGATGTCTCCATTTCCAAGCATGGTCAAAAGATTTGTTTATTCATGTTTTACATTTCTAAGATGATTATATCAACTGCCTCCCATCACCAAACAAGTTGTATGGATGCGTGAGTTGTACTCTTTGAGCTGAGGTGGTCTGCAATTCATTTAACTAAATTCTAGTTCAGGTTAAAACTTAGATTATAGAAAATGAGCAACATCGTAAATAAGTTTATATGATAGTAACATCATAAATAAATTTATATGACAATCATTAACTTAAAGAAAATGAATAATGAATATTAAATACTGCCTTAGGAATTGCAAGTACAATGCAGGTGTACTATCATTTGTTTCAAGAATAAACTTCTCTTTCTCTTAAGGCTGAAAAATCTTCCATGCCAAAGTCAAAAGTGGAAAATGATGAACAATCAGAAGATCAGGAGCAGAATTATAGCCCAGAGCTGGACCTGAAGGATCAAGGGGACAGTGATGGTGGCTTTGGTGTGGATTTAGAATATAAACCAACTGAAGGAACCTTGGACCTAAAAGAAGATAAGAGTGATCCTCAAAAGAAAAATCTCCCAGAAAACATTGACGTCCTTGCTCCTGATGCTAGTTCCACTGTGGATTATAGCCAACAAGAAAGTGTCACAGAAAAAAGCCATGATCAACAGTTGAACATGAGTAGCAAAGACCCAGGTGATCAAGGAGACCAAGAGCAGGATCCAATTAGTCCCCAAGGAGAGGAAGAGGAAGAGGAAGAGCAGCCAGATGCCACGGGTACTCACAATGACAGCCAAGAAAGGGAAGAGGATTTTCCCAACAACGAGCATTCGAACAGCGATCAGGAGGAAGACCGTACCCAACTTGACGGTCTTTTGGAAGAGTCCACTCAACCAACTCAAGTCAGCCAGGTGCAGAAAGAAGAATTTGAGCAGGACAACCAAGAGCAAGAAGAAGATAATCCCAACACGGAAAGGGAAGAGGAAAATGCCTCAAAAATCAATAAGCACATTCAAAACACCGAAAGGCAAAGCCAAGGAGGAAACGCAGGGCTTGAAATGATCAGCCCCCACAGGGAGATGGATAAAAAGGTTGCTCCTGAAGCTTTGCTCATGGCGTCTACTGATGATGGTAATGGCATGCCCAGAAATCATGAGGCTGACGATGGTGATTTCGGTCCCAAGAAAAATGCTAGTGACGATTACTTCATCCCAAGTCAGGACTTCTTAGAAAGCGAAAGAGCTCAATCCAATTATTATCACGTCAACAATGAAGAGGTGAAAGGAAGAGCACTTGAGAATGAGAGCGTTGATAGCCCTCGAGCTGGAGAAGCCCAAGCGGTAAGATGATTTCCAGTGACGCTCGTCCCAGAGAGCAATTCATTTTCTCAGTAAACAGTTCTGAACTTTTTCTACATTCTCATTGTTTCTTGAACATAAACTTTATACACACGCGGCTGCGATATATTATAATTATTTATTCTTCCATGCATCTGCAGTAATCTGAGAATGTCTTTTATTATGGTTACAGTAGAAGCAGACCCTGGATTTGGATGCAGTGTATTTGAGAAGTGCAGAGATCAAAGTTAAAGGCGTGGAAAAGAGCTGCAGGGGAGAACCGAATAAAAGAAACATTATTCAAACCATGTAAATCGCATTGCTCAGAGTCATCCCACCTGTGGAGTTTAGGGAGCTGGGGTGCTTATACTGGCTCATTGCAGGTGGAGATGAAGGGTACCTTAATCCCCTTAAAACGTTCACCTCATCCTTTTAGAATAGAATTTCCTGGTTTCCCAGGCATGGAAATACAGACACCGGTGATGCAAAGTTCCTGGAGCTCACGGAAATGATATTCTTTTTATTATTATTTTAATAAATCATTTTATTGGGGGCTCTTACATCTCTTATAACAATCCATACATCCATTGTAGAAATGATACCTTCTGATGAATATGAGGGACAGAAGGCAGTGGCACCTGCTGTTATCAGGCCTAGAAAGCCAGTGCCGCCTCCTATGTAAGTTGAGTCACCAGTGCCTTTAGCATCATATAAGATTCAGTCGTGTTTATCGAATTCGCTATTAAGATCAAGAACAAAGACTAGAACTACAGCTTGGCTAAGTAAAGGCACACTAAAACTGGGAAAGCTTGTTATTACTGGGGGAGCTATTGCTGTTGGCTATTTGGAGCTTCCATGCAGACCTCGCAGCCACCCACTGAGAGTATTTGGCATAACTTCTGATGGGCAAGGTCAATAGTAAATTCAGTTATTGGGAACTCTGCTGCCATTCTAAGGTAGAAGTTCCTTACATTGTGAAAACCAAGTAAGAAACCTGAACCAACAGTTTAACAGTTTCACAAACACATCAAGGTAAACTGTCTTCACTACTGAACCGCAGGTTAGCACCACATTTTTAGTGTTTTCCCTAATCCAAAATGACAAGCCCAAATGTTATAGAGTGATCCTCAAAGATAGAGCACTGAGTCCGGTTGATGAAATTAGGCTAGGTCTTGTTCTCAGAGGTTATTGTCCACCCCGAAGTATGGACTGGTTGCTCTTTTTTGATATCTGCAATTTCCTGGCTCTCAAAATCTCTGTGAACGCATGCTCAATGGGGATTTAAATGAAGCAGTGGCATTCCCTTAACTGACTTTAATTTCTGTTCTCACTGTCACAAAGGCCAAGAAAGCAGAGAGCTCGCCACATGAAGATGCAGACTCAAGCGAAGGTAACCTGAGGGTGGAGGGTGCTGTTGCTGCTACCAAGGTCAACGGCTATGGCTCTGTTCAAGGACTCTGTCAGGAAAGAGAGAGGATCTGCCACCTGGACCTACAATTTTTGCCATTCCCAATCCTTCCTAAGGAATTACTTCCATCACCTGCTGACATTTTTCTTATAGATATAATATGCAACTATGCAGAAATGTGTTTATAAACTGAAAGTCCTGTTGAGCTAATGAATGCAAGCATTTGAATTCTTTTGCACTAGAATTCTTCCTTCCTAAATTCTTTTGAATCTAACAAAAATACTTAATGCAGCCTTATTTATTCTCAAATCCTTGATTTACTAGTAAATCTAAATCCCGCATTTAATTAAAGGTCTACTTATTATACCCCAAACATTTTTAATTTGAAGACAATAAAATCCTCAGGGTTTAACTTCTGACCATTTACACAATAATCTACTATTGACTTCAGACTTACACAGTCTCAGTGAGGCCAGGAAGAACCATTTCTTCTTCACAAAAATCCAACCCAAACTGGTGCCCGCCAAAATCTAGACTGTTGTGTAAGATTACCTTAATGCCAGAAGGCCCCATCTGGGAATGAACTGAATTAAAGTGGCTTCTGTTGTTTTCCCAAATTTTCCCCATTATTAGCTAAAATGAAACTAGTTATCTGGTTGAATTTGAGGTTTACATACTCAGCTTATCTTTGGCCACATTTCCTGGCTCCTCTTTTCTGATAGTTCTTCCTGACTCTTATTTTTATTATAAGTGTTCTTCTCTTTCTTTTCCTCCTTCCTCTTTTTCCGCTCCTCCTCCTCCTCCTCCTCCTCTTCTTCTTCGCAATGTGTTTCCTTATGTTGATGGCCTTCTAATTGTTCCCTTCATTCTTGTAGATTCTTGTATGAGTTTCCAGTGTAAAAGAGGACATGTTTGCAAGGCTGACCTACAGGGAAGACCCCATTGCGTTTGTCAAGATCCAGTGACTTGCCCTCCTACCAAACTCCTTGACCAAGTACGTATTCTACAAAATGGTCTCTAAGAGGCACCAAAAAATTAATGATTTGAAGGAAAAGAGTTTACAACTTGAAATTTTTGTTGGAAACAAAAAGGCAGGTATGTGCAAAATCAAACTATTTGTTACCATGGTGTCCTCGTGTTGTTGTTGCTGTTGGTTAGTGTCATGTTGATTCGAACTCATGCAACCATGTGTGCAAAATACATTCAGTCTGTAAAATACCAGGTTCATGTTCAGCAGTGCCCTGAATGGATTCAAACCTCCAATTCTACAGCTACTACTATCAGCACTTGATCATTTGTACAACCCAAAGATCCTCACCAAGATTGGGCCCTAAGAAGGCAATACCAGTTAATCTGTACAGTTAACTTTAAAATTCATTTTCTCCTTGAAACATCTGAAGTTTTTATTCTACTGACCTTGTTCAGAAATTTACTGTCATAGTTACTGGTATAGCTTGGTTGAGTGTGTGTGTGTGTGTGTGTGTGTGTGTGTGTGTGTGTGTGTGTGTGTACAGTGGTAGGATTCAGCTGGTTCACATCAGCTCCGTAGAACTAGTACCTAGTTTTTTGTTGAGTTCAGAAAACTGCTTGTTAACATGACATGTATAATCAGGGTTCTCTCTCGGGTAGGTTGGCTGGGCAGTCACCCAATGTGGAACTCACAAATTCACATGCCTAACTCTTTTTAAATGTGTACTGTGTTTATTGTTCTTTTTCAAGGATTAACTTATGAAGTAACCAACTTCAATTATATATATTTTTATCCTTAAATCAGTCCTTAGGACAGCAAATCAGTTGTTAAACTATTTGAATGCCACTCATGTGTGTGGGTGTGGGGTCAATGTGTGCATGTGGGAGCACATGCATGTGCCAAATGGGAGAGTTACGAGTTTTTGCTTTCCACTGCTGCAAAAACAAAAATAGCATAGCGTTTGTCCTGTCTGCCCTATGCAGTGCATTGTTCCAGCCGTTACACTGTGCAACTATCCCCCTACTCATCACTAGTTTCCCCATCGCCCTAGCAAAACTGAAGTTTGGGGTGGGGGGGGGAGCGGTAAGCATGTTTCAGTAGGAGTTTTTTGGTTTTTTAAATCATTTTATTGGGGGCTCAAACAACTCTTATCACAATCCATACATCCATCCTTTGTGCCAATCACATTTGTACATTTGTTGCCATCATATTACCAAAATATATTCTTTCTATTTGAGCCCTTGGTATCACCTCCTCATTTTCCCCCTCCCTCACAAACCCTTGATAAGTTATAGATTATTATTTTCATATCTTACATCATCCTCCTTCGTCCCTTACCCACTTTTCCATTATTTGTCCCGCTGGGAGGGGGTTACAGATTGATCCTTGTGATCAATTCCACCTTTCTTGCCACCCCCTCCCATCTTTCCCTAATCCTGAGGGCTCTATCTAACCTGGATTCCCTGTGTTGTGGGCTTTTATCTGCAGCAGTGTGCATGTTCTGGTCTAATCCAATTTGTAAGGTAGAATTGAGGTCACAATAGTGTGGGGAAGGAAGTGCCAAATAACTAGAGGAAAGTTGTGTGTTTCATCGGTGCTATACTGTACCCTGACTGGCTTGTCTCCTTCCCTGTGATCCCTCTGTGAGGGGATGTCCAATTGTCTACAGATGGGCCTCCCACCCCTATTGGTATGATTTTAGAACTGAAGTTTTGATACATGTTACAATGTGGCTGAAGCCTGAGAATATTGTGCTGAGTGAAATAAATCAAGCAAAAGGGGGCAAATGTTGTATAATGTCATTTCTATGAAATAAGAAAACTAAGCAAATGTATGGCTTTCATCAACTCACCTACCCACCACAGCTTGGACAAAGTACAATTTATCAGACAGGATGAGGACGTTAAGGACCTTTAAGGCTATGAGCTACAAGGACGGCTGTTTTTCTTTTTTAACTTTTGATTGTGAATTGGGAGAAGGTTCACAGAGAGGATCACCAACTTCACCGTGGACAAGGCGCACACATTTGGTTTCATTTCACTCACCAGTCCCTGGGAAGCAGCACCACTTACCCGGCTTCCTCCCTGGGTTTCTGGTTCTCCTTCCTCCTCCTCCTCTCCGGGCCCTTCGCAATTTTGTCCTTGGATGAATGCTGTCCACTGTGCAAAGGGCTGGTGATTCTAAGGTGTCATACCTCCTAGTCTCGCTGTCCCTTGGGGGGTGGGTTTCAATGAGCCTTCAGTTTAGCCCGTTGTTCTCTGCTCTTCCCCAGGTGTGTGGAACTGACAATCAAACCTATGCCAGCTCCTGTCATCTGTTTGCAACCAAGTGCAGCCTGGAAGGAACCAAAAAGGGACACCAACTGCAGCTGGATTATTTTGGAGCCTGCAAATGTAAGGCTTCATCGTGACTATCACACCGGTAGCTGAGAGGGTTTGGGGGCAGTCTGTGAATACCCGAATCATAGTTCAATGGGAAATAGCTACTGCAGTGCATTAAAACCGACTGGGGGCGTCCAAAAATAAGAGGACTAATGCCCAGGTTCAACCCTAAGAGCATGGACCTAATCAGATTGGGTGGGGGCCCAGGCATTGTTTGGAGGTTTGTTTTTTAAAGTAACCTAGACGATCTCAATGTGCAGCCAGGGTTCAGAAGCACTATGATAGGATATGTAATCCCCTTAATAATTGAGATGAATCATAGGACTTTGACCAGTTTGTTTGTCCTCTTTCCTATTTAAGTTAAGCCTCTGCCAAGAACTTTTATGACAACATTTTCTTGCCGGCTTTTTTTACATTGTCTTCCTCCCACAGGAAACTCTCAATTGTGCTTGGATCCCCTCTCCAATCAATGTTTCTCCACCTTAGCAGGGCCCACTAATATGTCTGGGTCTCCTCTCTTTCCACATTAACTCACTGCCACAGTAGAGCTGCCCCTAGAGGTTTCTGAGGCCACAACTCTTTACAGCAGTGGTTCGCAACCTTCCTGATGCCACGACCCTTTCATACAGTTCCTCGTATTGTGGTGACCCCCCAAACATAAAATTATTTTCGTTGCTACTTCATAACTGTAATTTTGCTATTATTATGAATTGGTGACCCCTGCAAAAGGGTCGCTCGACCCCAGTCGTGACCCACAGGTTGAGAACTGCTGCTTTAGAGGAACAGAAATCCTCATGTTTCTCCCGAGGGACTGGTGGGGTCCAGCTGCAGATCTTGCTGCTAGCAGCCCAGCAATAACCCACTGTGGCACCGAGGTTCCCGTTCCACATCGGTGGGAGGGCTAACTTCCTCCGCCCTCTCTACGCTAGGTCTGACCAGACGATTTGCTCTGTGAGATAAAGCATGAGCACGAGGCAGCCATGTGTGTCAGAGTCAACACATGTAAGAGGTGGGCATGATTCCCCATGTCCACTTGCCTGTCACTTCACACCTTGAGGCCTTGTATTCAGATGGTCACCTCATAGGATGATGGAATCGCCCATCATCTTTCACCTCGGGGCAACTACACAGCCATCCTGTGGTAGACTTGCAGTGATATATCAAAAAATGCACTCTTATTTCTTAAAGTCTCTGAGACTCACCGTCCTTTGTAACCACCGTGGAATCCAGCCCCGGCTTTTCCCTCTTTGTACCTCCTCCATCTGAATTCTAACACCCTGTTTCTGGAGAGATCGCTCTAAACCCTGGTTGCCCGTGCAAATTCCATGTGGAAGTTTCAAAACAGCCTAATGCCTCAGTTCCTCTCCAGACCAATCAAATCAAAATGTCTTGGGATAGATGTGGACCTCTGGCATCTTTTGGCAACCCCCTCAGACAATTCTGGGGTGCAGCCAGGTTGTAGGCACTGCTGTCAAGAGCAGTGGCACGGGGAGAGGAGGCTCTACAAATCACCAGGTGTGGTTACGTTCCCCTGAATGAGGATTTGGCAGAGGGCGGGACTAAGACCAAAGATTACCGCATATTTACTTTCTGCTTGGAACAGCTATTCCTGCCTGTACGGACTTTGAAGTGACTCAATTTCCTCTGCGGATGAGGGACTGGCTCAAGAATATTCTCATACAGCTTTATGAAAAGAACCCTGAACATGCTGGATATCTGAACGAGAAGCAGAGGAATAAAGTAAGCTCCCGGTGGTCGGCTGCCCTAGAGTCTGTCGATAGGAGCTGAGGGAAGCAGGTGGGCAGAGGGCTGCCTGGCCCCGCATACCTTCACAAGCCCGTTTCCTTTCTGCTCCGGGCTAGCTCATGTGGATTGATAGAACAGTGGTCACTGTTCATCCCCCAAGGTGCGGGACATCACCAAGCCATCCCATCCCTTCCTAAAGGGCAGTGTGGCCCAAGCAGGGCTGTCCATCTCCACCTAGAACACACTCTGGCTGAGCAAAGGGAACATAAAGTCTGCCTTGACAAAACCAGGCCCAAACATGGTATTTACATCTAAATTTCCCCCGCCCCCACCCTTTTTAGGTCAAAGATGTTCCTTATGAAGGGAGTCCATCATTCACAAGGACAGTAAGATAGTAAGATGTATTATTTTTCCCCTCAGTACAGCTTCTTATTGAAGGCATCCTGCAGTTTTGTGCCAGCTGATTTCAACTCATGGCCAACCCCTGTGTAGGAGAGGAACTTCTTCATCGGGTTTTCTTGGCTATACTCTTTCCAGAAGCGAAGGGCCAGGTCTTTTCTGCAGGGCTCCTGGCTGGCTTCAAACTGCCAATGCTTTGCTTACCAGACAAGTGCAGACCAGTTCCGACGTGACTGGAATTGACTGAAGTGCTATAGATACAACGAAGGACAAAACCTTTGCCTTCATGAACTTACATTCCAGGAGAAGAGACAGACTATAAATAAGCAAGATACATGTATGTGTATGTTTATTGCTGTTCCGTGCCATTGAGTCCCTTTCAACACACAATGACCCCATGTGACAGAGTAGGATTGCCCCATAGGCTTTTCCAGACTGAAGTAGATCACCGGGTCTTTCTCCCAGAGAGCCTTTGGGTGGGTTTGAATTTTCAGACTTTCAGCTAGCAAGCAAGTGCTTCCCATTGCACCCCAGAGTCCTTAAAGAGGTTCGTGGACAAACAGAACTACGAGATCATGGAATTTTCCCATTAACTTTTGAAGACCCTTTGTATTTATATATTCACACATACATACATTTATATATATATACATATATGTGTATATGTACACACTGATACATATATTGATACATATACCCATATACATCTATACAACTAACTATATGAGTGCAAATATATAAGCATGTACAAATATATGCATCATGTCAAATGTGGAAGTATGCAAACAAAAGGCTGTGTAAGGTATGTGGGATGAAGACAAAACAAGGGGTTCGCATGCAATAGCAGTGTCAAATATATGTAGTAAGCCCAGGACAGAGCTGACCACTGATTCGCTATGTGGAGATTATAGCTGGCTTTGGCAGGGCTATTTCTGTGGTGTGGTGAAGGAAAAAAATGGCTTAGTGAAAGGGGTTCAAAAGATAATAGAAGGAGGACTATGGAAGCAACAAGTACAGAAAAGACCTCCATGGAATTGTGCTGCCAAAAGACAGTGAGAGTGGTAGCAAGAGGAGGAGTTCAGGAGTCCCAGCAACCACTAGGAGATGATGGAAGACGTTTGTATGCTTTTGGAAACAGCCTGGTGAAGAAGGAAAATTTACTGAAGAGCAGACAAGATACTCAACTGCCAAAAATGTATTCTTGATTCAAAGGCATAGATTTTGGAGCACAGAGGAGGGGTTAGGCTTAGATGGAAGCACAAGAAGTTTGTTCAACCACTGTAACAGGGACGCTAGCTGGTGGATGTGGTCATGGGAATGGGTGGATGCTCTACTCAGATCACTTCCATTTTCTCAGAAAAAGAATTGGCAATATTGTAAGTTGAAAGATGTGTATGTACTGCCCCAAAATTATTTCTGTCCTCTCTCTTTAATGCATTGTCATGGAGAGCCTTGAGAACATTAGTTCTGATGTAGGGGTATTTCAGTGGGAGTGGAGAGACAGAATGGATACATATTAGGGCTAAGCCGAGACCAAACCAGCATTGGGTGGAAAGACAGACAATTTAGAATCAAGTATGTCCATGGAGGGAGGAACAGGAATTTCACTAATCACTTTGTCTGGATCCATTCAGCCCTCTTTATTAAAACCTTCTCATTATATTGAGGCGTGTGGTGAACAAATAGACTTACATTTAAAAGCAAATAGACTTACATTTCTTCTGAAAACCCCAGACTTTTAACCTCAGCTGTTATATGATGTGGAAATTTAAAAGTCTGTCACATTGAATAGGAGGCATTTACACTGGTCTCACATGATGGCCTGGGCTTGCTTACGGTGGTCATGGTGCTGGTACCCTTCAAGTGGTTGTTGTTGCTGGGTTTCATCAACTCAATTCTAACTCCTGGCGATCCCACGTGTTACAGAATAAGCTCCTCAATAGGAGTTTCTTGGCTGTAATCTCAATGGAATCAGATCACCAGAACTATCTTCCACTGGAGCATTGGATGGGTTTGAAGCTACAGTGGTTCTCAACCTTCCCAATGCCGCGGCCCTTTAATACAGTTCATGTTGTGGTGACCCCAACCATAAAATTATTTTTGTGGCTACTTCATAACTGTAATTTTGCTACTGTTATGAATCAGGCAAACCCTGTGAAAGGGTCGTTCGACCCCCAAACGGGTCGCAACCCACAGGTTGAGAACTCCTGAGCTTCAAGGTTTGAACCTTCAAAGTTAGCAATTAAGCAGCTGGTGCAAACTGTTTACACCATCTAGAAACCTTAATGTTTAGCAAATGAGCAGTATATTACATTTGTCTCATTCTTTAATAATCTTCTCCCTTCCTAATCCCAGGTCAAGAAAATTTACCTGGATGAAAAGAGGCTTTTGGCTGGGGATCATCCCATTGACCTGCTCTTAAGAGATTTTAAGAAAAACTACCACATGTATGTGTATCCTGTCCACTGGCAATTTAGTGAACTCGACCAACATCCCATGGATAGGTAAATATGTTTTCCTGTCACACTGTCTACTTTTCCATATGGAAGAAAGACCTAGCCAGATCAGGAACTTTCCCAGTTCCATTTTGGAACACAGAAATGCCCAACAAATGTGGTTAGGAATCTTAGCACAAAACTTAAAAAAAAAGAACAGACAGAATATGACCATGTCACAGCACCAATTTTACATGCCATAGGTTGAACCTGACTCAAAGGCTCCAATTCTTCTTTCTCATCTTTGATTCTAGATGCTCAAGATAATCTACTTGACTCAGAGTATGCACCCAATTGTACAAATAGCTCCCAGTGATGACCAAATCATTGTGTACTGGCATCCCAAAGTTGTCTACCTCGGCCCAAAACAGTTTCTTTCATCTGCATCTTTTCACACACATGCTCCTAGGTTAACGGGCAACTGTTTATCTCATTGCAGAGTCTTGACACACTCAGAGCTTGCTCCTTTGCGAGCCTCTTTGGTGCCCATGGAACACTGTATAACCCGTTTCTTTGAGGAGTGTGATCCCAACAAAGACAAGCACATCACCCTGAAGGAATGGGGCCACTGCTTTGGAATTAAAGAAGGTAAGGTCATCAAACCTAATAGGGAGAGGTGTCCTCCTCTCCATGAAGAGGTCCTGCTATGTGGTTGCATGGAAACCTAAAGTCAATAAGATTACCATGAACGGCATGCATGAAGCATTCCAGATAGGGCTCCCTCCATGCACGCTGTTCATTCTTTGCCTCTGACCCTCTGTTTTGGACGGATAGTAAAGGCACTGAGATCTAGGGAGGAGGTTAAACCTAAGAAGGGAGTGTGAATCCAGTATGCATCAGAAGGCTTTCTACATTCCTTTAATTTTATACTTCTCCCTGGTATAGATATTGGACAGAAATATTTAAAACTCATATGTGAGAGGTGAAATAACAAGCCTGATTCTGAACATTGGGATGAGAAACAAAATTAGAATTCATTACCCACCCACTAAAGGTTGGATCTGATACAACAAGTTGCTCTCGGTTATCATTAGCAATTATTTCTTTAATTCTGAACTTCCCCATCGCTGCATCTTCAGCGACAACAACAAAAAGTTCTCTCTCCACTAGAGGAATTTAAATTTAGACATTCATTTTTCTGGGTTATTTCTTTCCATTTCCTACACGAGAGTTCATTTTTATGTGCAAACATGTTTTTTAATAATCAAGATTTGAAAGATGTTCCAAAAATAATCAAGACTGCTCACAAATGCAAATACGGAGCAAACATCGAATCTCTAAGGCAGAAGGCGTACGCCTGTTTAAAACATGCATGTAAGATGAATATCCACCTAAGCAGTAAGAAAACATTGATTTGTCAAAGGTCCAGTTATCCCGCAAAAAGGGTAACCTGTGTGACCTTCACTTGAAAAATATCTTCATGCACATTTCAATGCTTTGAAATGAGAAGGGGCAAAGAGTATGAGGCTACAGTTATTGATAAATAGCAGATATATAATATTTTTCTATAAAATAAACACAACTCAAGGAGCAAAAAAATCTTGCAGAGCAGGAGCATCTGCGCCCAAGCCTTCTCATGAGGTTGTTGAGAGGAGGCTTTGGTTCCTCACCCTGTGGGGGCACCCATAGAGATGCTCCCATCCTGGCAGCTGGTTCCCTCCAGAACCAACGAGAGAGAGGAGAGACTGAACCTGCGATGTCTTTTATAACTTAATCTCAGAAGTGATTTTCATTATGTTCCGCCATAGTCTGTGGGCCACACAGAAAAACCCTGGCACAACAGGGATCCAGCAGAGCTGAAGCAAGAAGGGAGCCAGCTTAGACGCTGTCTCCAATATACTGTCTACATTCTATGCAAATAAAAGAGTTAAGACTCAGATCTATAGAAATGATGCTGATTTCCTTTCTAGCATCTATATTTACACACACAGTAGCTATAAATATCCCCCTAAAATGGTTCAAACTGTCTGCTCTAACGCCTGTGTCAACAAGACAAAAGGTAGCCAGGGCAGCTGTGCTCTGCCCCCACCCCTTCTTCCCTCTGTGGTCCAAAAGGGGGAAAGTCAGCTGGAACAGGGCATGTATGGAGATACCCTATTGTATGACATGTTACTGTAAGGACTGGTCAAAAGGCAAATGAGAATTGTGACCATTTAGTTAAAGAAAATGGCTGTGTCTTTTGCTGGGATTCTGGTACCTGCCCAGCATGTCGACTCATTCAGGCTGTGCTCTGGGCGGTTGTCTGGGAGGAGCAAGAAGAGCTACGAGTCCAGGGAGTCGCAAAGCTCCTGATGATCTTGTTTGTGCACTGTGGTTTGGCCTGTCATTATGTTATTTTGAAGTAGGGAAAGAATTAGCACATAATTAAGCCAGCAAAGCAGATATCAGTCAGAGTAAGTAAACAAGTTATTGCTTTTAGATGTAGCCAGGGAAAGGAGAATACTCTCCGTTTGAAAGTACACCCTTCCCTTCAGCCGGAGAAAAAGCACATTTTAGTCAGCTTCTTCCTGAATTTTAACAGCATTTGATCTGAACATTCTAGTTTCTCAGCAACTAGCTATCTGAACGAGAGCATGTCATTCATTCGGAATGAGTCTCATTTTCCATATCTACAAACATGGGCTTCAATTAGGGATAGCAGAGTCTATCATTTAATGCCCACTACGTGTCACGTATGGACATATATTCTCAGTGATCCCTAAAACTGTTCTCCACGAGGGAAGTAAAATGTAAACAAGAGGACTGACTGCGTTGGGCAGGATCAATGGCAACCACTGCCGGCGTGAAGCATGTAAGGAGCATCACTGAACCATAGGGGAGATCGCTGAAGTGGCCAGTGCTCCAGTGTGTCTATCCTCACCATAAGACAAACGTTTAAAGAGAAAATCAATCAGATCCTGCAGGTCTAACTAAGTCCGTCAAAGGCATTATCCTAAGAGCACCAAGCAAGGGATCATAAAATAGTTAAAGGAGGAAGTGACTTTGTTGGGGGGGGGGGTTAGTTAAAGAACACGTAAGGTGACTGTGGTGGTTAATGCAGACGAGACAATGAGAGCTTGAATTAGGGTTGTGACGTCTACCCACACTCTATATCCTGGGGAAGCCTCCTCAAATGACACCTAAGGTCCTGGCCTGAGAAACACCAGTGCAGAAGCATATCCAAACTACCGCAGTCAATGGTTTTGACATGCCCCAATCTAACTACTATATGACTCTTTTCTGAAAGGGTTTTTTCTTTTGTTTTTCACAGAAGACATAGATGAAAATCTCCTATTTTGAATTCAAGCGGTCCAGTAACCTCCTCTGTCCTTCCCACTCTGACCTATATGCAACTGTCAGCCTTGTAGATTTATGTGTAACAAATATTTGCATGGATGAGAAGACAATGACAGTAATTGAATTATAATGGAGTATGCACCAGGCACTTAACATTAACTCCTGGATAAAAGTCAAGCCAACATATGCAAAATGTTATATACAGTTTGATGTAAACCATTTAATTAATAGAAATTTTACTCCATCAGTTTGTGAGATAATCACTAATTATTAAAAAAATTAATACATTTATATTGCTTATGATATGTGCACTTCAAGTGAATGGAATAATGTTCTTTTGTGAATTGTGTGTATTATTTTCAAAGTCTTAATATCCTAATAAAGTATCCATAAAAACCCAAATGCTTATCTTTGTTTATTTAAACAACCATATGGCTGTTTATGAGAGGCTAAAATATGGATTGAAAATTAGTCTGGTTTTCTTTAATTTCTCTGTTTCTCTATACTGTCTTCCATCAAGATGCCTTTTATGTTTTCAAAGTAGTGGAACCCCTGAGACTATGACCCTTAGACACCCTTCAGGCCTAGAAGTGAACTTAGCCTGGAAGCGCAACTCTCAGTCAAACAATACACAGTCTGTTAGGCCAACAACAGTCCCAGGAAGGTGCCCTCCTTAGAACAGTTAACCACGGAGACCAAACGGCAGATGTGCCTCCTAAGGCCAAAGTGATAGGAAGGGAGAACCAGTGGAAACGCAACGGCAGAAAGGAAGGGCGAAGAGTGCTATTCCAGTGTGAGGGTTGCAACCACTGCCACAGAACAAAATGGGCATGAGTTGTTAAAGGGAAAGCAAATTTGCTCTGTAAACTTTCACCCAAATTGCAGTAAAAAATTGGTTGTTTGGTTTTTAATAGAGTAATAGAAACCAACCAGAGCTCAATTACTTCCTATCAAATGACTTTTTATGACTTGGAATGGTCTTCAGTCACCTCAAATGTAAAAAGAGAATAATTTATATATAGTATTGTTAAGGATGGGCCCTGGGAGTGTCATGGTTATCCACTGGGCTGCTAACTGCAAGGTGAGCAGTTCAAAACCACCCACTGCTTTCTATACCCACAGAGTTACAGCCCCAGAAACTGGCAGGGGTAGTTTTACCCTGTCCTATAGGGTCACTATGAGTTGGCATCAACTCGATGGCAGGGAGAAAGACTCTTCTAAGGAGCCCCGGGGATGCAGGGGGTTAAATGCTGAGTTGGGGTGCAAACAGAAAGGCGAACGCCCCCACCACACAGCAGATCTGCATGGAGAACGAGAAAGGTCTCTACTTCTCTAAACACTTACAGCCTCAGAAACCCGAAGGAGCAGTTCCACTCCGTCCTATAGGATCGACGTGAGTTGAAGCCAACTGAACAGTGGTGGGTGGGAGGGTTTTAGATTTTTCCTTTGAAAATAAGAAGTGTGTGGTTGGGGAAGACAACAGTTGCTAGCTCTTTTGCTACCGTGGAAAGCAAATAGCCAGCTGCAAATGGTAGTTGCTCAAAACGTTCTTTCATTACATTTAAAGAGGAAAGAAAGAAATCTATGTCAGATGCTTCTTTTTTTTTTCAAGACAAAATTTCATTTATTTGTCATTAGAAATAAATATTTCACAAATTACATATTGTTTTTTTTAACAATTTATTGGGGCTCATACAATTCTTATCACAGTTCATACATATACATACATCAATTGTATAAAGCACATCTGTACAGTCTTTGCCCTAATCATTTTTTCTCCTCTTTTCTTTTTTTACATTTTATTAGGGACTCATACAACTCTTATCACCACCCATACATATACATACATCAATTGTATAAAGCACATCCATACATTCCCTGCCCCAATCATTCGCAAAGCATTTGCTCTCCACTTAAGCCCCTTGCATCAGGTCCTCTTTTTTTTTTCCCCTCCCTCCCCGTTCCCGCCTCCCTCATGTGCCCTTGGTAATTTATACATCGTTATTTTGTCATATCTTGCCCTATCCGGAGTCTCCCTTCCCCCCCTTCTCTGCCGTCCCTCTCCCAGGGAAGAGGTCACATGTGGATCCTTGTAATCAGTTCCCCTTTTCCAACCCACTCACCCTCCACTCTCCCAGCATTGTCCCTCACACCCTTGGTCCTGAAGGTATCATCCACCCTGGATTCCCTGTACCTCCAGCCCTCATATGTACCAGTGTACAGCCTCTGCCCTATCCAGCCCTGCAAGGTAGAATTCGGATCATGGTAGTTGGGGGGAGGAAGCATCCAGGATCTGGGGGAAAGCTGTGTTCTTCATCGGTACTACCTCGCACCCTAATTAACCGATCTCCTCTCCTAAACCCCTCTATGAGGGGATCTCCATTGGCCGACACTTGGGCCTTGGGTCTCCACTCTGCACTTCCCCCTTCATTTAATATGGTATATATATACATATATACATATACAAACATATACACATACATACACACATTTATATCTTTTTTTTTTTTGTATGATGCCTTATACCTGGTCCCTTGGCACCTTGTGATCGCACTGGCCGGTGTGCTTCTTCCAATGTGGGCTTTTTTGCTTCTGAGCTAGATGGCCGCTTGTTCACCTTCAAGCCTTTAAGACCCCAGATAGTGTCAGATGCTTCTTAACCAAATTTAATTAAAAATGTGGATGCTTACACATTATTTGATCAAATAAATCTTAGCTTCTGTGCAGCTACGCATGTGTGTCAGGAGAGAGGGAGGCTTTGTAAAAAATTTTACATGTTTCCTCTTCTCAAAATAACTGTATTGTGAAAATGAGGCCGATACTAGAGCGTCTTGACATTTCTTTTTTTTTTTTTTTTTGCGTCTTGACATTTCTTAATGCCAAATATAGTCTGAGATCAATATTACTGTTATATCATGATAACAAGAAAATATGTCTTAAGAGAACATGTGTTTTTATTTAAGATCTGCCTTGATAGCTACTGAAGTAGAAGCTAGATTGAAAAATATAAGAAGCATCATAATAGAGCTTTCTGGGATCTGAAGCAAGATAAAACAAAAATTAAAAATAGCCCATTGAGAGGGGGGCAGTGGGGGAAAGGAAGTGGGTGTTAACAAACCCAGGGGCAAAGGAACAAGTGATCCAAAATTAATGGCAAGGAGGGTGTAGAAGGCCTGGTAGGGTTTAATCAAGGGCAATGTAACTGAGAGGAATTACTGAAACCCACATGAAGGCTGAACATGATAGTGGGACAAGAGGAAAGTAAAAGGAAATATAGAGGAAAGAACTAGGAGGCAAAGGGCATTTATAGAGGTCTAAATAGAGGCATGTACATATGTAAATATATTTATATATGGTGATGGGGAAATGAATCTATGTGCATATATTTATAGGTTTAGAATTAAGGTATCAAATGGACATTGGGCCTCCACTCAAGTACTCCCTCCATGCAAGAACACTTTGTTCTATTAAACTGACATTCCATGATGCTCACCTTCCCGACACGATCGCTGAAGGCAAAGCAGGTACATAAGCGAATGTGGTGAAGAAAGCTGATGGTGCCCAGCTATCAAAAGACATAGCGACTGGAGTCTTAAAGGCTTGAAGGTAAGCAAGGGGCCATCTAGCTCAGAAGCAACAAAGCCCACATGGAAGAATCACACCAGCCTGTGTGATCATGAGGTATCGATGGGATCAGGTATCAGACATCAAAGAACAAAAAATTATATCATTGCAATTGATGGAGAGTGCAGACTGGGGACCCAAAGCCCATCTGTAGGCAACTGGACATCCCCTTACAGAAAGGTCGCAGGGAGGTGACAAGCCAGTCAGGGTGCAATGTAGCAATGATGAAACATACAACTTTCCTCTTGTTCTTTAATGCTTCCTCTCCCCGACTATCATGATCCCAATTCTACCTTACAAACCCAGCTAGACCAGAGGATGTATACTGACTGGTACACATAGAAAATGGAAACACAGGGAATTCAGGACAGATGATCCCTTCAGGACCAGTGGTGAGAGTGGTGATACCAGGAGGATGGAGGGAAGGTTGGGTAGAAAGGGGAAACCAATTACAGGAATCTACATATAACCCCCTCCCTGGGGTACAGAAAACAGAAAAGTGGGTGAAGAGAGACATCAGACAGTCTAAGACATGACAAAATAATAATAATAATTAATAAATTATCAAGGGTTCATGAGGGAGTGGGGTGGGAAGGGAGGGGAAAAATGAGGAGCTGATACCAAGGATTCAAGTAGAAAGAAAATGTTTTGAGAATGATGGGGGCAACAAATGTGCTTGACACAATGGATGGATGGATGGATTGTAATAAGATTTGTACAAGGCCCCAATAAAATGATTTTTTTTAAAAAGAGCCCATCCCTTTAGTCCACTTCCAATAGCTGAAAGAAAATAAGTCATTTTAACATATTTTGCTATCATCGATGATAGGGAGTATCGATGCGGCTGGGTTTCATTTTTTAATAAGGAAGTAATTGATGATGTTGGCATTGTTAGGAGCTTTAGCTGTGGTGGTTACCGAAAGAATGCACCACCATAAAATGTATCTAAATGAGACTAAAGGAAAGTAATTTTTTAATATTTTATTAGCTGTTACAGATTAATATTACAATCTATAGTTCTAGTAAATCAAGCATAATCGTACAATTGCTGTCATCATTTTCAATAATTTTTTTCTTATTGAACTATTTGATATCAGCTCCCCTTAACCCCACCTCCTTCACCCTATCACCTCCATGACCCTTAATATATTATATATTATTACTATGTTTGCCATATCTTATACCACCCAATGTATCCATCCACCTACACGTCTGTTGTTTGTTTCCCTCGAGTGGGGTTATGTATTGATCACTGCTATCAGTTCCCCTTCCCTACTCCCTCTTCCTGTGCCCTCAGGAAATCGTTACTTCCATTACTGTTTCTCAGGGGTTTACCTATCTTGGTTTTCATGCAACAAAAGATATTGATTGTACACGTGTACATACTCAGGTCTAGCAAGATTAGTGAGGTAAAACTAAGGCCATAATAGTGGGGGTAGGAAATATTAAAGAACTAGAGGATAGTTATACGTTTCATCAGTGCTGTACTGCACTCTGGATATATCATTTCTCCAATCTTAAAAGTGGGTTTAGGGTCTCCACTTTGTCCATGCTTCTTCATATCAATTTGATTGCTTGTTTTTGAACGCCTGATACCTATTCCCATTGACACCTCAGGATCTTACAGGTTGCTGTGCTTCTTCCATGTGGGCTTTGTTGTTTCCCTGCTAGATGGCCGCATACTTAACTTCAAGCCTTAAGACCCCAGGCACTATACCTTATAACAGCTGGGCACCATCAGCTTTCTTGACCACATTTGCTTATGCATTCTTTTTTTTTTAAGAAAAAAAATTTTTAGCAGAATGATTATCTTCAAATTTGTATGCATTATTGCTTTTCTTGGCTCAATGAATTCCTTGTCCTTTACCAAAAGCATATCACATTAGGTCTTTCTAAATGTTTCAGTACAATTTGATTAATCAAAATCAAATTAAGCATAATTTATATTTTTCCCCACTCAGTAGGTAATTCTACAAATCATTCCAAATTTCAGAATGGTTTCATGTGTAGCTACAAAGAAGAGAAGTATTAATTAATGAAAACCCAACTTGTTAGGAACTATGAAATTATGTTCATGGGTATTATATAGGCCTAACTTACCATTTTACCTGAAAGCAACCTTTTTTTAAAAAAAAATTGAGACATTAAAAATAAAATATATTTTTAATTATTTTAATGCTAAAGACACCACCAAACCATTGGCTAAAAGTATTTTCTTTGAAAATATAATTTTTCAAAAGAGGACCTGATACAAGGGGCTTAAGTGGAGAGCAAATGCTTTGAGAATGATTGGGGCAGGGAATGTATGGATGTGCTTTATACAATTGATGTATGTATATGTATGGATGGTGATAAGAGTTGGATGGGTCCCTAATAAAATGTAAAATAAGAAAAGAGGAGAAAAAATGATTAGGGCAGGGACTGTACAGATGTGCTTTATACAATTGATGTATGTATATGTATGAACTGTGATAAGAATTGTATGAGCCCCTAATAAATTGTTAAAATTTAAAAAATTAAAAATTAAAAATAAATAAATTTAAAAAAAAGAAAATATAATTTTTCTTTTAAATGAAAAATACTACTTAATACTGAATAAAATTCCACACCTGACATTTCGGCATCAGTTAAGCCTCCTGTGTTGACAGCTGTCTGCATGAGCTATTGTAGAAGCACTTTAATATTCTTGGAAGTGACAGTTTTTAATTATGAGTTATTTGTGGTATAACACTTCTATGTTCATCCCAAGTCAGGAGATGAAATTATGATCTCAATGATCAGTCGCTAAGCTTATCTCTCTATATAATTGCTGACATTTTAGAAGTAGGACTTCCTAGTCTAGAGCCAATTATTCAATTTAGCTTTGAGTTTTGTGACTCATAATACCCCATGGCCATAAAGGCGTTAGTAATAGGGTTTAAATAGATGTGCACCGAGGTTCTCAGTGATCACACTGCTTCCTGAATTCTATATCCGGAGGGTCACAGAAAGCCCAGGTAATTGAAGAGGTATGCAATATAACTTGAACTGATTCTCGTGCCCTGCGTAAAGGAATGTGATATAGTCTTGTGTTGGATAATTTAATAATTTCTAATAAGCCTACTTAACAAAGACAGAAATTCAAGGGTGAGTCCTGATGGGAAGTGAGGCGGTGGGTGGGGAGATACACAGAGAAATATGAAAAAGGAACAGAAAAGGGGATACATTGGGTACGTTTGGACACTAAAATAAATGAGTTGTATTTCAAATGTGGTGCATATATAGGACAGTTGGAGAGCAATCTACATAAAGAAATCGAACTTGCTTCAGAAGATGGAGGCAAGTCTTGATAAGAATGTGATGAAATGTTGTTGGTTTTTATCTCCCTGCATTCAATTCTAAAGTGCAGTGATTTGATGTGAAACCCACAAGGTAAGTCAATTTGAAAGAAATAGGATTTCCAAAACAAAGACCTGGTTTCAGACCAACAGACCAGTGAAGACCATGGTCTCTTTTTGTTTTCAGACCATGCTCTTTTGCTTTGCCGCATCTGCCCTGCTGTGCTTATTACCTAGCCATTGATTAGTGTTTGTGAGATTCTTCTCATATACCTCCAGCTTTCAGGAACCACCCGCGGGACATATGAAAAACTAGTCAAGCTCATAGGGTACAAGCTGGATTTCTTGGCATATCATATAAAAATCTGCTTTCCATTGAACCAATCGAGATAGATCCTGGTGTCTGAAGATTCGTGCCTAAGAATAACTTCAGGAACCAAGCACATCCAGGCTGAACACAGAGAGGAAGGGAAGCGGCAGGCAATGTCAGGAGCTAGAGAGTTCTGAGCATTCTACGTTTTAAAGCCACTGTTCTGGCCCAGAAGCCTGTATCTGGGAGCAGAATGTAGCTATTGTTTCACCTTCTCCAACTAAGCCCTTTAAAATAGGAGCCTGAGGTAGAAAAACACCTACGGTGATTTCGTCATTCTTCAATTCCAGGCTCCTCCTTCAGAATGAAACGCTTTGTCCTGGCCTGCCTGTTGAGCACTGCCGTTGCTCTGCCCATCCCTGTGAGTACACCCAGTCTGAGCTGTCGACGCAGGGCTAGTGATGAGAGCTGGAACTGGGCACGGGGAGACATTCCCTATGCCGTTCTCTTTCACATCAGAGGAATGTGGGCGCCAGCACAGGTGTGGGACGAGGACTTCACCACTCTTCCTCAGCCCGGGGCTCTTTCAAGGACAGATGCCCATTCCACATCCTAACCATAAGCTGCGTCACCTCGAGCAAGGAACTAACTCATGGCTTTCCTGTCTTAAAAAAAAAATGCTTTCATTGTGTGAGGATGATCAAACACACCCCAAGCACTAAGGGCATTTATGATCCTCACGTAACTAAAGTAGAAGGAGCCCTGGTGGCAGACCTAGTGGGCAGCTAACTTTCAAGATCAGCAGTTCAAAACCACCAGTGGCTTCGAGGGAGGAAGACGGCTTTCTACTCCCATAAAGAGTTACAGTCTCGGAAACTCAGAGGCTGTTCTACCCTGTCCTATAAGGTTGGCATCAACTTGAAGGCAGTGAGTGACCAAAGCACTAAAGAGTCAGACCTGGAACATACAGAGTCCTCAGACACAACCACTGTTCTGGCCCTGAGTATTTCTCAGTGGCCCAGATCTTAGATAAGGAAGTTAACTTTGAAGTGATAGTATCTTAACTCCAAATTATCTCATGCTTTCATAAAAGGCTTTTCTGTGAAAATGCTCTGACATAATGGACTATCCATTTCATTATTTATTTAATTTCACACACCAAAAAAAAACAAGCTAACTAGGTTAGTTTCTGAGTGAAGGGATGCAAAAACAACACTCCTGTGTGAATTATATATGGATCCAGAATACAGATAAATTCCCTTAAGTCCAGTGTTTGAAAAATTGGATTAGCAATTACATTCATATACAGAGCCAGTAAGTAACAAACTCAACGTACTACTTTACAGCACAAAACTGTGGCTCAAAGGTAACTTGTATTGTTGAAAGTTGAAAACATTTTTATTACCTGTTTCTTTAGATTAATATGCTCCTGAAAGCACTGTGGCACACATGTCATGAATTCTAGTATATACTTTTTTCATGTTTTACCATCTCTGACACTGAGATGTGTCTTACAAACACCTTGCGATAGTCTTTCAGTTTGACTATAAATGACAATTCACTGCCATGGAGTCTAGGTTGACTTGTAGAGACCCTGTAAGACAGGTAGAAGTGCCCCCGTGAGTTTAACTCTTTACCTGAGTGGAAAGCCCTGTCTTTCTCCCATGGAGTGGCTGGTGGTTTCCAACTGACGACCTTGCAGACCTCAGGCCACCATGCAACCACTACACCAGTTTGACACCAGCATTTTTTATTTCTTTGTTCAAGATAAAGTTGTCAGTAAAGATTCTAGTTAATTTCCATTTTACTTTTCCTCCTCTTTTTTTTTTTTTTTAAGACACTCAGACCACTATATAGGTTTGAAGGATAAAGAATCTGGAAGAATTTTGTGTTTGTTTGCTTTTTAATGAAACATACTATACATAATTACACAGCTCAACTCAAGACATGAAATCAACAGAATTCTATTACACCCTCTCTATATGTGGTTATTTTTCTGCCAACCCCCGCCATCACTTTTTTAATGATATAATAGTGCATCTTATAATGGTGGTCTCAGAATATATGGGACACAGAAAGTCATTAACTTCACTTTCATCATCAGTTGACTAGCTCCATACCTCCTGCAGCTACACAAGCTCTATGAGTCTAATTGGTGTTTATCATCATCCAAGCATGAAAGGCACCAAGTAGACAAGAAACTATCTCCTCTGCATATTTATAGCAAAGCCGTTTTCCAAGAAGTAAAGGAACTTTCAAGTGTGGCATTTGGAGACAGAGAAAATTTACATTTCTACTTCCATACTCCTTTCACTTTAGGTTTATAAATACTGAAAACAGAGAACACTGCTGATCCAAAGATTAAAAGGAATATAATTAATCTCGAGGAATGTGAGTTAAAGCACTCTTTGGCCCTAACTTCAAAGGCACAATGTGTTTGGTGTTCTAAATCATTGGACAAAATGTCCCCATCATTCCCCCATTACTCAATTGCTTTTTAGAGGTGAAAAACGATCGCTGATGGATATGCTGGTGGCTTGTTATCTACTCTCACTTAGTGCAAACTTTCTTTTTGATGAATACTGTATTGACATATATTGCTTGGCCTTGCTGCTGTTTTTGTTTTACAAGTTTGGGCAATCTGGAGGAAGTTCCAGTGAAGAGGTAAGCTTCTAGTTATATTTCTAAATATCACATTCATCCTCTGGAAGTTTGTAACTGCCTGTGATGACTGACATGACATTTCTTTTCTACAGAGATTTAAGTTTTACCCACCACAAGTATCACCATATCTCCCTCAGGTCCCATTCCCTCCGCCTCCACAATTGCCCCTGGTAAGTACGGGCACACGGAATCTCAAGTTTCCAAATATATATATTAGTTGGTTGATAGTTATGACACCCTCCAAATATGGATACAGAATTGGGAGGTTTCCGGCCCTAGGCATTAGTTGTTCACATACCCATCCCTGTGGTGGAGTGTGACAAGGGGCTAGCAAATTTCCCCTCAAATTTCCCTGAATATTCCCAATGTCTTTCTACAACTGTCATCAGAAAAGGTGTTATTGTTCAACTGATGACTTTGATAAGTTGAGCCTAGTTACTCTTTGGAAAGAGAATATGAATCTCTTTCTAGAGTATTCTTGCTTGTTTTTGCTAAACCACATTACTGCTTCCTCTTCCCTAATAGTTTGGGGTAAACAATGTAATTACTTAGCTCTTCGTGTTGGACCCTTTCCAAGCTCTCCTAATACTTGTATTCTTACAGCATTTCTTCAACAAAGGCAAGACAATGTTGGATGTAGAGCAATTACCTTTATTCTAGGTTCTTTATAAAACATTTCTGTTGGTACAGCCAGACAATGCTCACTCTGTTCACGTGTACTAAGTGTCCGATATGTAACAGAATCTAAGTTGAGTGTTATCTGCTGCCACCCTGTCAATTCGGACTCATAGTGACCCTATACAACAGAGGAGAACTGGGTTTCTAAGGTTGTGAATCATTCTGAGAGCAGATAACCACATATTTCTCCCATGGAGTGGCTGGTGGATTTGAACCTCAAACCTTGCAGTTAGCAGTCAAATGCTTAGCCCAAAATGCTACCCATGGCTCCATGATGAGTGACAAGAATGTAAAAAACTGAAACAAATTCTGATGATTGACGCTCTCTTACTGCCATTGAGTTGACTCTGACTCATACTGACCTTATAAGAGAACGTAGAAGATAGGGCAGGATAGAACTTCCCCTGTAGGTTTCTAAGACTGTAATTCTTTACAGGACTAGAAAGCCTCATCTTTCTCCCTCAGAGTCTCATCTTTCTCCCTGGTGATTTTGAACTGCTGACCTTGTGTAACTGTATAATTGTTTTAATATTACTCAGCAGGCCAACACACAACCACTATATCACCGGGGCTCTTTGATAGATGGAGAGATATCCATAGATTAAAAATGCTATGGAATGTGCTTCTAGAAACAAAGTGGACTTTGTTTGCAAGCTGAAGACAACTTCCCAAAGGTGCCTTGATCAGAGCTAGGTCCTAGCGGAGGAGGAATAGGACGGAGCATGGCAGGCAGAGTAGACAGCAGCACCTGAGCACAGATAGGAAAAGGGCAAGGCAATGTTGACGGAGGCAACGAGGCTGCACTGCAGTGCAGGTCAGAGCCACGTTAAATGTGGACAAGAGTTAAGCAATCATGTCTTGAAAAGCTCACAGCATATGTAAATTTCCTATATACTTTGAAAACACAAACATGATTCTTGTAGTTTTTGTTTTGATATCTAAATGCAATAAACACTCTCCCTTTGCTTATATTTCCTTTCCAACTGTTTGTCTTTCTTTGGATAGGCATTTGGAAATTTGACAGTCAAGTTATAAAAACATTTATTTCTCTTTAATGTTTTCACAAGATATTCTTACAATGTCTTCGTTGCTAAATTTTAAGTACCTAAATTTATCATGACTAGCTCAATTGTAGAAATTGAGTAAAACTTATTTTAAAATGGTACACATGTTAGGTGTCTGTTTATCACTGGAATTTAAGAATCACCTTAAAAAGAAGCAGAAATAGTTGATACAGGAGCTCTTCCTACCACCAGATGGCAGAACCGTATTACAAAGCAGGAAAAGGGTTTTGCAGCAAAGTGCTGGCAGGGAGCTGAGAGGGGCCTGACACTTAACGACTAAATAAATAAGGGATGGACTTACAGCCTTAGAAATTCTAGCGGGGCAGTTCTACCCGCCCTGTAGGGTCACTAGAGTCTGCCACATGATAGAAACACACTTAGATTTTGGGTTGGGGTTGGGATGGATGGTTGGATTTTTTTTTCAATATTCACAATTAATTTTCTTTTCTTCTCTTTCATTTTAATTTTTGTAGATTCCGATCCCCTTTCCTTTTCCCTATAATCCAAATCAGGTAATGATACTTATGCCTTTCTCAAGAAGTGATTTAAATAAATCCAAACTAAGAACTTGGAAAAGTCTTTAGATTTAACTGGAGAGGGATTTAATACCACGAATGAAAGGGGAAAGAAAAAAATTAATGAAAGGTTAATTAATTGGGAAATCATTATTGATATCTCCTTTAAAGCAACTTAAAGTGCAAATTTCACTTTAAATACCCCTGAAACTGGACTGAGAATTGAAATCTTCCTTGATTTTGTGGAAGAAACCCAAGGAATCAGGAGGAAATAAAACATGCTTTAAATCCAAATATTTGAGGATGCAGGTTCCAGCTGTGCCCGGATGGCTCTGCTACTGTGGAGCTACCTTTAAACTTTCTGCTATGATTTCTTTTTCTGCTATGATAATTTTAAAAATTAAAACAGGTAATTCATAAAGTCAGCTTTGCATCTCTCATTATTGAAGGAAAATCCACCACTATTAAAATATAATTAGTCATAGTATAATTGTTTTACTATTACTTTGGACAGGATTTAACCCAGTGGGTGATAATTATATACAAGATTGAATCAGAAACAAACCAAACATTCCTACAGATTATAGCATCTGAGGTGCTCTGGTGGCAATGTCAAATAAGAGTTTGATTGCTTCCCATGAGCTGGCAGTCCAAACCCAGAGGCCACCCCTGAGAGACTGTTGAAGCTATCTGGTCCCGTAAAGATTTATAGCTTCAGAACCTGTGACAGGATTCCCATGAGTTGGAATTAGCTAGAAGGCAGTGAGGATAGCATATTAATTCAAACTTTTAAATCATGCCATGATTGCAATTATTCAAAATTAATTTGAACTTTTCTTTCATAAAAAAAGTGATCCCCAGGTCAAGATCCCCACCCCTACCCCCCTACCTGGTGAGCATACATTTAACAATCTTTCCAGAAAATTCCTGCTGTGTTTGAAGCTTACGAAAGAAAAGATGTTTCATATACAGCAGGCTTAGAGGAGGCATTATGGAGGGTGTTAAAATATTACTGAATATGTATCTTACTGGCAAATAAATGCTATTAATCTAAAAAGCAGGTTTTCACTGACTCACTGCCAGCGAGTTCAATGCCAACTCATAGCAACCCTATAGGACAGGAATAGAAACTCCCATCTTTGTGCTGGTAGAGAAGCTAGTGGTTTCAAACTGCTGACCTTGCCTATCACAGTACAACCATTAAACCATCAAGGCCCCTTATGTTTTCATTAATCAAGCTAAAATAAAATGTATAAGAGAGAACAGATAAATGTTGAATTACAGCTGCTTGATTGTTTTTCCTTTAGGTCCTGACACTTAATGACCTTATTGCAGTAAGTAAATCCATAAATTCTACTAAAAATACTTGTTCAAGACCCTACTTAGTTCATCATGCAAATTCCTAGCCCAACAATCTGGAAAAATTTGCGAGGCCAGTGAATTTGGAAATGAAATAAAGCACAACTTTACAACACAGTTACAAGGAAACATTTCTGTGAAGGAAGTTTAAACCTAGAAATGGAGTCATTTTAGAATCTATAGTATATCATGTAAACAAACAAACACACAGCAACGTAGAATTAATTCTTCAACAAAAACAGTTTGGCACACAAAATATAACTTCAGATGTATCAGATGAATCAAAAATAAGTTTAAAAATAAACCTATTGACAGCAGTAATCACTGAATTTTGTTCTTCCAGTTGATCTCTTCTATTTTGAATCAACTGGGGGTAAGTCTATATTTTTATGCCATTATAACACATTCTGCATGCCCGTTTAACAGACTGAAAATAATGTCTTTTTCTCTTTTCTTTTTTTAGGGCTTCTTTGGGGTAAGTTTTTTTTCCCTAAACATATAGATAAAGTGACATTTAACTTCAGGAAAGGTAAGAATAAGTGTCCCAAACACATGGTAGAAGTATACTCAACTGATCTACTAAGGAATTACAAACTACATTTCTCCAACAGCTTGAGATCAGAATGCCTGCCGTTCTTTTAAATTCACAAGGCCCATGAAATTTCTCAATATTACGCTGAACACAATTCAAACAGTGAATTTTACCTCTGGCTTCTTTTGCCCTATGGACAATTTGCAGTAACCGGAAAGAGAAAATTGTAAGCAGCTTAACAAAGGTGTCCTGATTCCTAACCATGGAAACAGACACATTGCAAAGTCATCTATCGGCTCACTTGGTGGAAAGGCTACAAAACGGTGTGACTTCTCTTTTGAATCTCACCCAAATTTGCTTTTAAAATAAAAACAACTAGAGAGACCTAAGAGGTGTATACCTTGTATTTGAATTGTAAAGTCAATTGCAATTACGTACCAAACGCAAAACTCATTGCCTTCAGGTCAATTCAGACTCATACTCCCCTATAAAGCAGAGTCAAATGGCCCCAGTGGCTTGAGACTGCAACTATATGTATGTATTAATCTTCGTCTACCTTGAGAGACGCTGAATCAAAATATTCAGCTGGTATCAAAATATCCTCAAATCCCAGCTAGAACGAACTTAAGAGTTTCACCATCGGTTTTCCTTCTGGCAAGTTTCATTGACTAGTGCTGACTTAACACTTCTTATCAGTTCAAATTTTCTGATCAGGCCACCACAAGCCAAATGGGGGAAATCATGCTCATTGTCATAGTAAAAGAGAGGCATTTGAGAATCTAATTTACCAGAATGCAGTAACCGCATCTTTTAAACCTCCCAACATTAACCCACGAGCTTCCTGAGGACAGGCTAGAGAATTTATACCTCCACAAAATTATTATCAAAGAGAAAAATTAATAGCAGACATGGGTTTTTGATATTGAGGATTACCAACAAAACCAAATATTAACTTTGAAAGAAAAAAAAAGCCTGATCCAAAGAAAGAAGGTACTGATCCTGCTCTTCCCGCTCCACCTGGAGCTCTTCTACATGGACAAAACCATTACATCATGGTTCAAGGAAAAGTGGTCTCTAGACTCAACTTTCTAAAGGTTATACAGCTGCAGATGGGTAAAGAACCACATTTTTAGCTGCCAAGCCAGAGAACACCTAATCATGTGCTATTAGTTGACCTCAGTAAAAGATTCAAACAGTCAAGATTTGAAAACGGATGATCTTTTATCTTCCTTCCTCTTTGTAAGCCTCATTTTAACTAGTCTACTTGGAAACATTTGCTTTTCCACCAGAGTGGTCGGCCTATGTATACACGTACGAAACTGCTCAAAATAAGCCTTATACTTGAATTTCTATTGAATTTTGATCATTTTTTAACTCCATAAATGTTTTTGTCTTTCTAACAGTGATAATTTACAAATGACTGTCTCAGAAGTATTCTTTCTATACGGTTAGTAAAAAAATCTCATCCTTCAAGCACTACTGTATGTGAACACGGAGTCCCTGGGTCATGTGCACATGGTTACCATGCTTGGCTGTTAACATGAAAGTTGGGAGGATCAAGCATTCCTCATAGGTACCCCAGGAAGAAAGATCTGGCATAAGGATGTATTTCCAAAAACTTAATGATTGAAGACCCTATGGAGAACAGTTCTACTCTGACCCATGGGCTCACCAAGAAAACAAATCGACTCAATGACAACTAGTACTGGTGAAATGAACAATAAACCAGAGAAATTAATTACAAATGCTTTCCGCAAAGGAATGCCAACCACCAGAAATCCTAAAATAGCACTCAATGACCAGATACAACAGAGTAGAATTGTCCCAAAGGATTTCCAAATCTGTAAATCCTTACTAAACTAGCCCACCACCCACATCTTTCTGCCACAGAGCAGCTAGTGGGTTCAAACTGCTGGCCTCTCAGTCAGCAGCTGAGTACTTTATACCAGTCTGCCACCAGGGTTCTTCTGCCCTTTTCAACTTCCACCTGCTTAGCTTTATTTACCATATCCTTCTGTTTGCCTGAGAAATGCTTTCCAAAGCTTGAGAACACCCCCTGGCAAAACAAGTTCTGATAGTGTCTACCTGTCCTTGGATTAAGATCTTATCCCTCCACCCCACCCCACCTCAAAAAGTCTTTGGGCCAAAATTATGCAAGCAATCAGGTCTGGCTCGTATCTTTCATGTTACTATGGACCTGAGCACAGCTTATGTAACACATAATTTCTCAAACTATACAAAGCACAAGGTTCATAAACTTAGTAGGGAATGCAATAGACAAAGGACAGGTGTGGGAACCAGGCAGATAGGAATTCAAATTGCAGCTCTGGTCCCTAGAGAATGAATTACTGCCCATCTGTTTTATTCATTTGTAAGTTGGAAATTTCTCAAGATTATTGTGAAGATTGAGATATAATGTACACATTCAAAATTTTTTTACTCCTTATTCTAGTAAATATGTGGGAGGAGGGGCTGATGCTTTTAAGTTCATAGCAAAACTATTAAGATTCCAGTTTATGCATACAGAGGTTTCTTCCAAACAAAACCCGTTCAACATGTCTTTATGAACAGTGAATGGCTACAGACAGCTCTCACAGTAATCCATTAGTCTTAGTCTCCATTAGTCTTAGTCTTGATGGGGTACCTTCAAAATTCGGTGTATTTTTTTGTGCCATGGACTCAAACAGTACAGGTCAGAACTATTATCGATTTTTTAACAAAACTTGAGTGGACGTCTTCCCAAATGACTGAAGTTTTGCAACAAGTCTATGGCAATGTTGCCCCACATAAAAAGGTGTTTGGATAGGCTGAGTGTTGTGAAGAGATTAGGAAGACCTCCAAAGTTAGCCCAGAGGTCAGGCCATCAACATTAACAGGCACAGTGTCTGGAAGAAGCCCATGAAACTACCTTTGGTCTAATATCTACTGAAGTCAGCACCTCCTGTCGTTCAGCATTTTTAAGCTTAGCAAACATCTTAGCCTTTCCAAGTTTTCAGCTTAATAGGTGTTAAAGTCACTGCATGACGATTGGCTAGCTCAAAGAGCTGATCTTTACTTTCATCTTCTAAGCAAAGTTGGTCTGAGAAATTTTCTTTCATTCCAACAATGCACCTACTCATCTGCAGGGATAACAAAAACTACCCTTAGGATTTTATTGGGAAGTCTTACCTCATCCACCCGATAGCCCTGATTTTGCCCCTTCAGACTTTTGTACCCCAAACTCATCGAAGACCAAAAAGGAACATAATAGCAGTTCTTCAAGGGTGTCAAAACTGCCATTTGAACCCAATGTAAACTGACTAACTCAAGAATTCTTTGAGGAAAGTTTAAAGAATACCATGTTCAGAAATGTATAGATGTACATGGTAATATAGTAAGAAACCATAGCTTCAAATTTGGTATTTTAAAGGTGTCTGACTTTATAAGCAATACTTTTGGGCTTGCCCTTATGTTACTTACACTTCAAAAGTATAAAAAAGCAAATATGAAGGCAAAGTTATTTAGTGATAGACATTAGTTCTCAAAAAGTATCTTAACTGTCTAATCTGGTTTTTCTCTACTACAGCTGGTGCTGGAAATTCCTCTTCTGAGAAGATTGCCTACTCTTACCTCTAGTTTACATTAGTTATAATCTTTTGCATACTTCATAAAGATTCCAGTGAAAACTCAAAAAATTGTCTTCACAATAAAAACAAACAAACAAGACTTTGCTGGTTGTCAGGGGTGGGAAAGGGTGGAAAGAGGAAGTCACAGGACAGAGGGTCAAAACCAAACCAAACTCACTGGCATTGAGGTGATGCCAACTCATAGTGACCCTATGAGACAGGCTAGAGCAGGACCTATTGAGTTTCTGAAACTGAGAGTGTTTGCATAAAGTCCCAATCTTTTACCCCTGAGCGCTGGTAGTTTCTAACTGCGGACCATGTGGATGAAACCCCAATGTCTAACCAATATACACCAGGGCTCCTGAGCAATTTTCAACCAGAGGGGAAATAGGCAACAAAAATATGATGGAAACAAGGCATTACTGGGAGGTTTGATGGACTGTTGAATATAAAATTGATTATCTGCCTTGTAAAACACCAACTTCACAATAAAGTTTTAAAAAGAAAAATGAAAGCCTGTATTACCCATAGACCCTGTACACTCTACTCATTTTTTAAATAAAAAATTTTAAATGTATTAATGGCAGCTTACATATATGAAAATGTAAATGTCATTCTTCAAAGAAGTGCTCAAACTTTAAAGTAGTTCTACTTTTAAGAGAGTTCGATGCAGTGCCAAGTAGCAGCAATGTCTTCCTTCCCAGCAGTAAAGGGCAAATCAAGACGCTTCTTGCTGCAGTCTCTTACCTAATGGTAAGTGCAAGTCCTTGAAATCTTATTACAGATACATGCTAAAGACCAGGATTTTAGAAAATTAGACCCGTACATCCACTCTGCCAGGTTTGAGGTAGCATCGTAAAAACAAACGATTTAAATGTTTCCGCAACAAAATGTATAATCCAGTCTTAGCTGAATAAAGCTAAGATTTTAACACTAAAAGTATTTTGCCACTATACTCACTCACTCCTTCTCTCTCTCTCTCTCTCTCTCTCTCTCTCTCTCTCTCTCTCTCTCTCTCTCTCTCTCTCTCTCTCACACACACACACACACACACACACACACACACACACACACACACAATCACTTTTACTTTAGCCCTAGCTCTGCCCTCTCACTAACAGCTTTTTCGAATGCCATCCAGCTGGAATGATTTGACAGTCCTTACTTGGGGTCGCCAGGCATTAATATCAAGGAACTTTCACAGTGTATATTACTGCCTGGCATCCTTGGCCAATTCTGTGACGTGCATGCCCACAAAGACACCATCTCAAATGGCGGTGTCAAGGCAGTGTTCATTTTCTTTCCCCCTCCCTGTTTCCGAGAGCTCCCGGCTAATACTGTCCTTTTGAATATCTGTATGAACAGAACATTTCACAACTCTATTTCAATCCTTGACATTCCCTTCCCAACAAAAACAATACTCCCCAAGACCTCCTCGTCTCTGCCTACTCTCAATTCCTTTCTAAACATCTATTTTTAATTCATTTCCAATGAGATTAAAATAAGTACATTGATCTAAATTATTTTAAATAAGACAACAAATTCGCTTCACCAATCTTAATCTTTATTGACTGAAAAAAATGCTGAAATTTCTTCATTAAACTGATAAGCCTAAAATTATGGATACATAGGAGCTTGAAAGGAGTTTCAACAAGATCATATAATGTAAAATGGAAAGCAAATATGAAGATGAATTCAACTATACATTAATCAACATATCCAATGATGCTGCTCCTTCCAAAGTACTTGATGTGGCAAAAATAGCCTTCAGATCCCAAAAGGTCAGTGGGGGAAAAGAATTGACAAGAACTAGAGGAAAGTACGGGAACCATAGATATTCAGAAATTTCTCTGTATTCTGATTACAGTTCTCCAAAGAGCATTAGTTATTTTATTTGGTTTAAGTCATGCTTAAGTAGAATATATAAAATATATGACTATTGGTACTCTTCTTGTGAATGGAAAGTTGAGTTCTAGGTCAAGACACATTTACTATTATTATGGTGAAAAACCTTCCAAGTGCAAATTGTTTTGAAAAGAAATAAAATAATTCCCAGGTGATCTCCCCTGATCTTCTTCTAGAATGAGTTCCGCGGTACTCTTGCCAATACTTGCTCCTTCAGTGGCCTTTAGCTTATGTGGACACATCAAGCTATAATCTAGGGCAGCCAGGGCCGGTGTCCTCGCTCCAGTGCGCTTCCCGTTTCTCTGCCACAAGTTTGATGAATTGTAAGTGACTGGCATAGAGCTTGAGTTTATCACTGATGTCCACCCATTTCACTTTTCCAGCATCATCTCCAGCTTCTAGAGTTAGATTATCCATCACCTCACCTGCTTACCAGAGAAAAACCACCACCAAGAAAAAGTAACTCAATTTATTCATGCCTTGTTCAACTAAAAAGAATCTTAAATCACAAATGTATGATTATATTAGGCAACCAAGTGAGCTAAAAACTAGAATACTTCCAAATGCCCAAATTTTAACCAAGATTCTTAATTTTAGGCAGCAGCATTGATAGGGAAATTTTTATCCCTAAAAAGTGAGATTTTCTTTAAAAGACAGTTGATATTAAATGAACATGAAACTTTACATCAAAATTAATTCTAGAGTGTTTAAAGATTTAAATATAATAGAAAAAATGAAACAAAATAAGTTATTGGTAATTATTTTTATAGCAAGTTGCCCTGGTGTTGTAGCGGTTACATGTTGGGCTACAAACCACATGGTCAACAGTTCAAACCCACCAACACTCCGATGGAGAAAGACAAGGCTTTCTGGTCCTGCAAACACTGACTGCCTTGGAAACCCTATGGGGCAGTCTTATTCCACTTACAGGGTCACTAGGAGTGGTAGTTGATTCAATGGTAGGGGGTTTGGTTTGTTTTATAGTTTTGAGGTCAGTGGACTTTTCTAAATATGACACTAAACAAGAAAACATTTGTAAATAATACTATTAAAAACTTAAAAATAAATGATTTTCAATCACTGTTGTAGGTGGGATATTTCTAGAGAAGAATATTAGCATTAATGTAGTCTGAGAAAGTTCTATTCCTCCCCTCTCTGATTATCTAATTTTATAAAACTGTTTAAGATGTAGAGAGAGGACAAGTGAAGATAGTGATTTGAGCAATGCATAAATTGTATATAAACAAACAACCTCTGTTCTCCAGAGCCATTGGGTCCAAAGGGGAAAGGGAGGAGGGAAGAGGTGAATTCGTCAGCACTTAAGTCTTACAGTCCCACTTCTAAGTTACATGTTATTTGCATATTGTTTCCTCAAAAATATTACAAAGTTCTCAATACTAGAAAGATCAACTGTTCCATAACTTTTGATACTTTTATTTTCCACAACTTTGGTTAGAAAGGAATGGAAATGTGCTAATACTTTCCTCCAAATTCAACAGACAAAAGCTCCCACTGTGAAAATAGCAGATCAGCTAGGTCCAGCTCACATTTTATAAATCTAAGTCCAAGAGGGCAGATGCTGAAATAAGTTACAGGTTCATAAAAGAGCCATGAGTAAAACATTCAGTTCTCTGATATAACGTCTACACTTCATTAAGGTACAGATAAAGATTAAAAATGTCATCCCAACTTAGCAGTAATATTTCTGTTGCAAGTGAAGTCATTCAATGTGTAAATGAGAGACCATCAATACTCTTACAATAGATTTCCTTCTTGATTTTTATAGCAGATTTTATCCTGACCATTTTTGATACCCAAGAAGCAGAATATATATTCTATTTAAGTTACTTCAGTTTTGGGATTGAAAGGAGGGGGGGGGGCTTGTTTTTCAATAATGAATCCTTATAAAAATAATTCAGAAATAAATCCCCAATTCTCTTATCATTGCCATATCTCCTAAACAAATGCCCAGTGGCTGTTACTTTGGGCATTTTATACAATGTGACAACCAAAAAGCACATAATTCTCATGCAGAAATTCAACCTTCATTCCATATGCCACCAACACATTAAAGAAATGTAGTCCCTGATAGCAGTTTTGAGGCTCCCTTCTTTGTGTTCTTCCCTTTGGGTTTTACATAAATATAAAATCTCATTCCTTAGAAGCAGTCAGAGATCATGTATTCATTTTGTATATATTTACAGAGATCATGTATGACTGTTTAACATTAAACAATAAATTCTTAACATCTATAGCTGGCATACATTCTTACAGTCTGTATATAGCTAATTGGCTTAGGATGCTGAAACGGTACAGTTCTTCTCAGGTCCTTATTGCTAGTTTACTTAAATTAACCCGCCAATCTCAGTTGAAGGAGCCCTGGTGGCAGCATAGTGGGTACAGGTTAGGCTGCAGTCAGCAAGGGTGGGTTAGCTATCTTCAGGGTCTGGTGCTGCAGCAAACTAGGATTTCCAGAAATGGTTGTTATAATATTAAACAACTGAAGCTGACATGTTCTGCCTCAGTCCTCGTGATTCAGTGATTACGAGTTAGGCTGTTAACTGCAAGATCAGCAGTTCAAAACCACCAGCCCTTCTGTAGTTTAAAAAAACAGAGTTTTCTACTCTAGTAAAGAGTTACAGTCTCAAAAAAATTACAGGGGCAGTTCTGCCCTGCTCTCTAAGGTCACTGAGTCAGCATCAACTCAAAGACAGTGATTTTGAGTTAACCTTAGTTGAGTAATTAACCGTTAAATTACCTGTTTCATCATGATAGTTTACTGCTTCTGTCTCCATCCATGCATTATCAGTGTTTCGAGGGTCATCAACATATCCCCTATATATCTGTATTTAAAAGAAAGAAGATCAAAGAAAGTCAAGGATGAGACAGGTAGCACAGAAACATGTTACCTTCACTAGAACCAGAAACGGTAACCATCATAAAACCTCTAGTACAATATTACATTTGCTTGTTTTAAATAGGCCAAGAACAATATTCCCTAGCTTTTGAAGCAGCTTACAAGACCATATGGCCAGCCCCACGAAGAGACATGAGATCCCTCACTGACCCATAGTACTACGGGGGACAACACTGGAGACACAGTGTGGGAATTTCGCCTGATTTGACCCCAACACACCGAGGCAAAATACTAAGGACGTGCAATAGAACAGCAAGGGGGGAAGAGCAAGGATTTGCCGAGGAAGTACCAAAAACAGACTTTGGGGCCAGGGCATGGCACCCCATCAGACTCGACAGGAAAATATTCCTAAAGGTCAACAAGCAGACATGGACCGATTTACAGGCTTTTCTTTTCTTTCTTTTTTTTTTTTTTTGTCATTGGTTTTTGGTTTTTGTTAATGTTTTGGATTTTTTTGGTTGTTGTTGTTCCTTTGTTTTGCTCTGTCTTGTTTTTGTGCATATTATTATCTCTGCAGGTTTATCCAGATACGATAGGCTGGAAAAATAATCTGAAGGAGAAAACAACGGGACTGACAGTTCCGGGGGGACATGTGAAATGGGGATGTTGGGGAAAGGAAGTGGTGTTAACAAACTCACGGACAAGGGAACAACAAGTGATCCAAAATCAGTGGTGAGGAGGGTGTAAGAGGCCTGGTCGGGCTTGATCAAGGCCAATGTAACCGAGGGGAATTACTGAAACCCAAATGAAGGCTGAGCATGATAGTGGGACAAGAGGAAAGTAAAAGGAAATAGAGGAAGTAACTAAGAGTCAAAGGGCAGTTATAGGGCTCAAAATACAGGCATGTATATATGTAAATACATTTATATATGACGATGGGGAAATAGATCTATATGCATATACTTATACGCTCAGTATTAAGGTAGCAGATGGATATTGGGCCTCCACTCAAGTACTCCCTCAATGCAAGAACACTTTGTTCTATTAAACTGGTATTCCATGATGCTCACCTTCCCAACAAGATAGCAGAAGACAAAGCAGGTGCATAGGCAAATGTGGTAAAGAAAGCTGATGGTGCCTAGCTATCAAAAGATATACCTTCTGGGCTCTTAAAGGCTTGAAGATAAACAAGGGTCATGATTTAAAAATTGCTTTTTAAAATAAATCCTGTGATTATCATTTCAGATACACAAGGGTAAAGTCCTATTTTGAACAAAGACCTACAAATAAACACAATAGTTTTTTTAAACACAATATTTTAAACTTAAGTCACTAAAGACAAATATATATATTTAATAAATCATTTTTATCAGTGGCTCTTACAGCTCTTATAACAATCCATGCATCAAGCACATTTGTACATATGTTGCCATCATCATTTTCCAAACATTTTCTTTCTACTTGAGCCCTTGGTATCAGCTTTTTCCCTCCCTCCTGCACTCTCCCACCCTCATGAAGCCTTGATAAATTATAAATTATTGTTTTCATATTTTACACCATCTGCTGTCTCCACCCACATTTCTATTAGTTGTTCCCCTTGGGGTAGGGGGTTTACATGTTAATCACTACAATCAGTTCCCTCTTTCTCCCCCTTCTCCCCTTATCTTCCCCCTACCCTCATGGTATCACTACCCACGTTATTTTTCCTGAGGGGTTTATCTGTCCTGGATTCTGTGTATCTAGACTTCTTATCTGTACCAGTGTACATACTCTGGTTAACTGGGTTTATAAGACAGAACTGGGGATCCTGATAGTAGGGTGGGGGGTGGAAGCAGTAAAGAGCTAGAGGAATGTTATATGTTTCGTCAGTAAGATGCTGTACCCTGGCTGACTCACTCCTTCCTTGTGACCCTTCTATGAGGGGGATGTCCAATTGTCTACAGATGGGCTTTGGGCCTCCATTCCGACCCACCCCCCCCCCACCCCCAGACCCATCATAAACATTGATATAATTGCTTGTTTGGGATTTTCTGATGCCTGACACCTGATCCCATCATCACACAGGCTGGTGGCTTCTGCCATGTGAGTTTTGTTGCTTCCCAGCGAGATGGCCAATTGTTTAACTTCAAGCCTTTAAGACCCCAGATGCTGTATCATTTAAGAAATGGGCACCATCAGCTTTCTTCACATCTGCTTATGCACCCATTTTGTCTTCAATTGTGTCGGGAAGGTGAGCATAACAGAATGTCAGGTTATCAGAATAAAGTGTTCTTGAGGAAGTTCTTAAGTAGAGACTCAATGTCTATCTGCTACCTTAATACTTAACATTTAAATTTATAATGATATAACAGTATATCATTATATGACATCCCTATCATTGTGAAACTATTTTACATATGTACATGCCTGCATTTAGACCTCTACAAATGTCCTTTTGCCTCCTGGTTCTTTCCTTATACTTTCCTCTTGTCCCACTGTCATGTTCTACTTTAATTTGGCTCTCATAATTCCTCTCAGCTACAATGCGCTTGATTAGACCCAACCAGGCATTCGACACCCTCCTCACCATCAATTTTAGATCTCTTGTTGTTTCCTTGTCACAGAGTTTGTTGGCTCCCTCCTTCCTCCATCCCCCCTCCTCCTTTCCCATGTCCCCCCAGAATTGTCACCCCTGTTGTTTTATCCTCGGGTTGTTTATCCTGCCTATCATACATGGATAGAAACTAGAGAAATAAATAAATAAATCTTTTTTTAAAGCCTACAAAGAGTTCCAGGCCAAAGATAAAAGTATTTTAATATCACATCTAACACAAAAGTGACAGCAACACAAAATACAGCTATCCAGCATAAATAAATAAGAATCCCCATTCTGTAAAGAAAACAAAGTAATCTAAACAAAAGCCAGGACACAAAAGAAAAGGGAGAGGAGAAGGGGATCCTGTCCTTTTCCGTATAACTAGTGTAGTTTATAAGACAGTTTGAAAAATCAGCAAGCATGTGTACACAAAGCAGATATGAATTATCTGATAATGGTTATCAAGTACAAGAACTCAGTATAAAGTAATTCAAAATGCGCGTGTTCTTTACAAGAGCTGAAACCATGCAACAACAACAAAAAAAAAAAATGTATAAAAAACCTTCCTGTTCATCAAAATAGCTCAGACTTAGTCTGAAGAAAACCAAAGAGGAGAGAAGGCTGTTAATGAGACTAAACCAAGTGGGTAACTGAGAGAAGCTGCACGTAGCTATCCACGTGTGGAAAACAACCACCCACGGATGCACTCGCAATCCAACAGCACTACTTCTGACTTCCCTCCCTCACATGTGCTTCACATGTATAAATATTTTATGTAGAGAAGGGATCCAACAGATTTCCGGGTGACTGAAGGCATTTTCATGAACCCCACAGACCAACTTCCTTCCAGATACTACCAGTTCTTACCACTAGATGTTCTTGGCTGAAGAGCTTGTGCAATTGCTCCTCTATTTCTCTCTTTTCGGCGCTGGATTTCTGTAAGGAGTTGAGAGCTTCCTCACCAAACTCTCTTTTCAGTGTGGCACTAATTTTCTCTCCGGGGTCCACCATGCCCTGATAGTCACATTGAAAAACAGAAGAAAACACTCATTATCTGTAATTCATTCAAAAAGTTACTGATTGACTGATACGGTGGACATAGAATACGTTCTCTTTTTGCCCCACTGTAGTGATCCCTTGTCCTCTGGAACTGGTCTCCTTTAAACCATTTGTCTCTAGTGGAAGCAGCCAATGTACCTCATACATTTAATCAACGTGAGGTACAAGATTAGCCTATGACAAGCTGAGCCTGATTAATCCAACTCCTTTCCAGGCATTTTTTAAACTCTGCTTAAGGATCAAGGCCCGGAGGAAAGAAAGAACTCTGCAAGTTGACCCTCTCTCCATAATTCATTCCACAACACTGTTCCTAGGGCAGGCCACATGTCCTCCTGTCCTTTTCCTCGTGTAGGGCCTTTGCATCTGCTATTACTCCTGCACAACTGTTCTTGCCCAGATGCCCATATGGTTCATGCACTCACCTCGTTCAGATCTTACCCCAAATGTCACTTTTTCAGGGAGGTTTTCTCTCATCACCCTGTCCAAATTTACAAAACACTCCATATTTATCTACCCTGTTTCAGTGGTTTTCAAAGTCCTTATTACCATACATACTTAGAGTATATGCCGACCCGAATATCAGCCGAGGCACCTAATTTTACCACAAAAACTGCATTAAAAATGTGCGGGGAGGGAGGGGAAGGGGGGGAAAAGAGAAACCGAGCTGATTCCAGGAACCCAAGTGGAAGGTGAATTTTGAGAATGACGAGTGCAACGAATGTATAAGGGTGCTTTGCTCAATTGATGTATGTATGGATTGTGATAAGAGTTGTATGAGCCCCAATAAAAAGATGTATTAATAAAAAATTTTTTAAAGTTAAGCATGCAAAAAACAAATGTGCTGAAAACCAGCCTCTGTGATCATGAGGTGTCAAAGGAATAGGTTATCAGGCATCAATGAACAAAAAATCATATCATTGTGAATGAGGGGGAGAGTGGAGTGGAGACCCAAAGCCCATCTGTAGGCAACTGGACGTCCTCCTACAGAAGGGTTGCAGGGAGGACACAAACCAGTCAGGATGCAGGGTAGCAACAATGAAACATAACTTTCCTCTAGTTCTTAAATGCTTCCTCCCCGCATGATCCCAATTCTACCTTACAAATCCGACTAGACAGGGCATGTACACTGGTACAGATAGGAACTGGAAACACAGGAAATCTAGGACCAGTGGTAAGAGTGGCAATACCGGGAGGGTGGAGAGAAGGTAGGGTAGAAAGGGGGAACTGATTACAAGGATCTACATGTAACCTCCTCTCTGGGGGATGGACATCAGAAAAGTGGGTGAAGGGAGATATCGGACAGTGTAAGACATGACAAAATAATAATAATTTATAAATTATCAAGAATTCATGAGGGATGGGGGTCCAGGGAGGGAGGGAAAAATGAAGAGCTAATACCAGGGGTTCAAGTAAAAAGTAGAAATTTTGAGAGTGATGAGGACAACAGATGTACGAATATGCCTAACACAATGGATGGATGTATAGATTGTGATGAGTTGTATGAGCCCCCAATAAAATTTTAATGTGCTGAAAAACCCAGTTTATACTTGAGTATATATGGTATCTTCTAACATACAATATATTTTACTTATTTATCATATTACTTCCTCCACTGAAATATGAGGGAAAAATTTTATGTTGCTTTATTACACCTTCAATGTACAAAATATTGGATGACACAGGGCAGACACTGAAAATATAGTCCTTGACCATGAGGTAAAAAAAGAACTAGATGGTACCCGGCTAGCATTACCAACTGCAATGAGAGGGATCACATTAGAAAGTTCCAGAGAGAGTGGAAGGAAATAAGGATAAAACTTAAAATCATAAAAGATAACTAGGCTTACTGATTACATAATTACTGATGAAACAAACCCCTTGGGCAATGGCCCTTATTCAACTAAAGGTCTGGAAATGAATTCAACCTCACGACTCAATATGAAGCTAAACAATAAACAAGAGTCTATATGGTGAATACTAACACTCCTGAAGTACACACGTCTTTAAAAATCAGTCATTTAGATCAAAAGGGCAACATTTAACCAACATAAAGGTCAGAAAGGCTAGGAGAGGAGAAGGAAACAGAAAACACAAGGAATAAGTGGATAACTGATATTACATTGAAGGCACTGAAACCAATGATACGAAACATTGATACGAAGCGTAAAGGAATTGTTAGATGGAACACTGATCAGCTATGCAAACTTTCACCTAGTTCACAATGAAAGTCAAATATATACATATATTTATACATATACATACATACATGTGTGTTCTGGTGATGAAATCAGTAATACTGCACTCAATTCAAGTTTGATTATTTGGCTCATACTAATTTAATTAGCCTAAGCTTTTAGTCAGCTTAGATCTTTATTTCCACTCCCTTTTTATCCTACAGAGAGAGAAATACAAAAGCATTCTTCAAGATAGCAGCATGTGCAGAGTCACCCACAAATAATCTCTGTATTTCACAAAACAGTATAAAATATAAGGCCTTACATAGCAGCATGGGAAGAACTGGAAGAAACCATGCTAAGTGAAGCAAGTCAGGCACAAAAGGACAAGTACAACATGAGCCCACTGAGGTAAGTATTAAAAAATAAATAAAATTTTAAAAATGCAAAAGGAGCATAGGGAAAAAGCTACTGTATACAAACATTTTTGGGGTGAAACCTGTGTAGTATGGCAGAGACCAGATCAAAAGCGGGGATGTACATGGTAGACAACTGGGGAGGAGTTGGGAAAGGAAAATAAAAGGATGAATATAAGGAAGAAAAGGGGAGCGGGGACATGGGGCACTAACCCACCCAAGGTGAGGGTATTGTTTATATCTCGACAGGGAAAGAGAGACCAGACTTCAACCCAGTGCCCCAAGGTGTGAATGCAACATTCCGCCGTGGAGTAGGGAACCAGTGGAGAGGTCTGGGAGGCTGGCCCCAGCACCAAAAATTAAGTGGATTCCTGCCCCTACCCCGAGAAGAATTTGTTTCAAAGGACGACATTGATTCTGCAGCTCCCGGAGAGGGACATATCTGATCAGAGCACATGGGAGCAGATGAATGGGGAGGAGACAGTGGAGCACAGCCTGGCCCACCAGGCCGTGAGGATGATGTTCCTGAGTAGAGCAGCCAGTCCAAAGAGAGAACAACACGGCTGGCCTCACTATGAGAAATGATGCCCCTCAGTGACTAAGGGCGATACAGGGGACTGCACCGGAGACACAGTGTGGGAATGGCACCTGACCTGATCCCACCACACCGAGGCAAAGCACTGGGGGAGTGCAGTGGAACAGCAAGGGAATGGAGTGGCAAGGTCCCCAGGGAATGCTGAAAGTGGACTTTGGGGGCAGGGCATGGTGGCCTAACAGACTGGACTGGAAAACACTCCTAAAGGCCAACAAACGATCCTTGAACTAACTACAAGTTTTTCTTTCTTGATATGTTTTGTATTGTTCTTTGTCAGTGGTTTGTTGTTGCTGTTTTGTTGTCTGGTTGTATACTGTTGCTTTTTTTTTCCTCTGTCTTGTTTTTGTGCATGTTATTATCTCCACAGGTCTGTCTAAATAAGACAGGCTGGATAAACTAACTGGAGGAAAAACAACGGAACCGACAGTTCGGCGGGGACTTGGGATAGGGGGAGGTGGTAGGGGTTAAGTAAGTGGTGTTAACAAACCCAGGGACAAGGGAACAACATGGGATCCAAATTGGTGGTGAGTGGGGAGTGGCAGGCCTGGTAGGGAATGATCAAGGGTAAGGTTACATAAAGAAGAGGTCTAGTTGTAACCCAGGTGGGGACAAAGCATGATAGTGGGGCAGGAGGAAAGTCAAGGGAAATAGAGGAAAGAGCTAGGAGGCAAAGGCATTTATAGAGGTCTAAACAAAGACATGTACATGCAAATATATATCTGAGGATGGGGAAATAGATCTTTGTGTCTATATTTATAGGTTTAGTATTAAGGTGGTGGAAGGACCTTGGACCTCTACTAAACCACACCCTCAACGCATGAATACTTTCTTCTATTAAATTGGCATTTTATGATGCTCACCCTCCTGACACAACTGCTGAAGCCAAAGCAGGTGAAGAAAGCTGATGGTACCCGGCTAACAAAAGAGATAGTGTCTGGGGTCTTAAAGGCTTGAAGGTGAACAAGTGGCCATCTTGCTCAAAAGCAACAAAGCCCACATGGAAGAAGCACACCACCCTGTGCGATCACGAGGTACCAAAGGGATCAGGGATAAGGCATCATCAACAAAAAAAAATCTTACCATAGTGAATGAAGGGGGAAGTGCAGAGTGAAGACCCAAAGCCCATTTGTCGGCCACTGGAGATCCCCTCACAGAGGGGTCTAGAGGAGATGAGTCAGTCAGGGTGTGATGTAGTACCGATGAAGAATACAGCCTTCCCCAGATCCTGGATGCTTCCTCCCCAACAATTACCATGATCTGAATTCTACCTTGCAAGTCTGGCTAGAGCAGCGGTTGTACACTGGTGCAGATAGGAGCTGAAGGCACAGGGAATCCAGGGTGGATGATACCATCAGAACGAGGGGGTGAGAGGCGATACTGGGAGAGTAGAGGGTGAGTGGGTTGGAAAGGGGGAACTGATTACAAGGATCTACATGTGACCTCCTCCCTGGAGGACAGACAACAGAGAAGGGGGTGAAGGGAGACTCCGGATAGGACAAGATATGACAAAATAACAATCTATAAATTATCAAGGGCTCATGAGGGAAGGTGGAGCAGGGGTGGGGGGGGAAGAGCACTTGATGCAAAGGGCTTAAGTAGAGAGTAAATGGTTTGAAAATGATTAGGGCAAAGAATGTACAGATGTGCTTTATACAATTGATGTATGTATATGTATGGATTATGATAAGAGTTGTATGAGCCCCTAATAAAATGTATTTTAAAAAATATATAGATAGATAGATAAGGCCTTCTACTTCACACACACATATTTTTAAAAACCATCCCAAGTATAACATAAATGCAAACTACATCCAGCTAACAAAATACTTTCTTAATAATATTATTTAGTTTTTTCAAAACTATAAAGAATAACATTACATATAAAGGTAACAGAATTCAAGAAAAAAAATCTAAAAATCTTACCCAGGACTAGATATGAGGAATGAGTTCCAAGAGAGGACCCAACATCAATGAGTACCTACTATGTACACAATCAAACAAATAATAACAACAACAACAAAAATGGCAGGTGCCATCCAGGTGATTCCAAGTCACAGTAAGCCCACATGTATCAGAACACCACTGTGCTGCAGATGGTTTTCAACAGCTGTGAAAGCTTTTGGAAGTATATCACTAGGCCTTTTTTCCAGGATGCCTATGAGTGAATTTGAATCACCAACCTTTCTGCTAGTACCCAAGACCTTAAACTTTTGTGCCTCCGAGGGGCTCAATAAACACACTACATACCAGATGCCATCAGATGCTATGTCTAAAAATCCTATGAGATAGTAAGATCACTTTTATTTTAAATATGAGGATCTGAGGTCAATACCACCCAGCTGAAAATGTAAAGTCCAACACATAAATTTAGACCTAACCTTAAACTCCATGTTCTTCTGCTTGATTTTAGAATCAGGCTTGGATTCTAAAAATCTGTATCATGCAAAACTTGCTTCTGGCAATGACACTTCATTGCAACAATGAAAGACAAAAGAAATATTAAAGTAGGGAAAAAACAGATGATAAATAGAGTAGGAAAAATCTACTTATAGTATTCTTGGAGTAAATCAACCAAGTAAGAACTTAAAACATGGACTTATTCTTCTTAAAGCTTACCCCAGGGATTGCCCATTCTCCACAGTCCTTTCTTTTTATTGCAACAAACTGTAGTATGTGTTTTCCAGAAACAGGATGGGTCATTTTATTTCCACTACTATCCTTTTTCCACCTGTACAAATAATGTACGATCATTACCAATTTAGAACAAAGATCAAGGCCCTACCTTAAGTGTGAGACAAAAATCCAAAGATCTATTTGTATTTCTAACAGAATATATATAAAGTTACTGAAAACTAGGTAGTTTTATAGTATATAATGTTTTATTAGACATGTTCTATATGAACAGTACTGCAAACCAGAATAACTATTTTACATAAAGGTTCTTATATTTCTCTGCAACAAAAATTCAGAATATAAACAGTTTTTATTACTCAAAGTACTGTCCAAAGAAAAAGAATTTTGAAAGCAGAAAACAAATTAAAAATCATTTAAAGTTAAATCACAAGGTCTTCGTTAAGAATTAAAGGTAGTAAAAATCTTCAGCTACATACTTTTAAGGTTCATGTCTTAAAAATCGTATCATTCTGAATGAAGGAGAGTGCGGAGTAAAGACCCAAAGCCCATCTGTAGGCAAATAGACATCCCTTACAGAAGGGTTGCAGGGAGGAGACGAGCCAGTCAGGGTGCAGGGTAACAATGATGAAACATACAACTTTCCTCCAGTTCTTAAATGTTTCTTCCCCCCCACTATCATGATCCCAATTCTACCCTACAAATATGGCTAGACCAGAGGGTGTACACTGGTACAGATAGGAACTGGAAACACAAGAAATCCAGGACAGATGAGTACCCCAGGACCAGTGGTGAGAGTGGCAATACAAGGAGGGTGGAGGGAAGGTGGGATAAAAAGGGGGAACTAAGTACAAGGATCTACATGTAACCCCCTCCCTGGGGGAAGTACAACAGGAAAGTGGGTAAAGGGAAACATTGGACAGTGTAACATGTCAAAATAATAGTAATTTATAAATTATCAAGGGTTTGTGAAGGAGGAGGGGTGGGGACGGAAGGGAAAAAAATGAGGAGCTGATACCAAGGGCTCAAGAGAAATCAAATATTTTGAGAATGACGGTGGCAAAAAAATATACAAATGTGCTTGACACAACGGATGTATGTATGGATTGTGATAAGAGTCGTACGAGCCCCCAATAAAATGATTTTTTTAAAAGAGTTCATGTCTTATCATTGGAAAAGCAAATTACATGGCACAGGTTCAACTGATCTCAAAAGCAATGCCTCTCAATCTTTATACCTTTTTTGAGAAATAAACCAAAAACTTCTTATCATATACTTCTATGTTTTCAATACATGAGTGTTTTGAAGTACCATGACAATGTTAATTTTACAATATACTTTTTAAACCGCTGCCTCTTTTCCAAGTGTTAATAAACCTCCCCTTGTCCTCACCTCTTCCCCACTGTATGCACCATCAGCAGCAGCACAATGACCTCTCCACAATTTTAAGAATTGTCCTAATGGTCTCTTAGACAAAGATAAAGATTCTAAACTTTCAATACTAAACAATAAAATAAAATCTAATTTTAATTGTGATCTAATTGTCACTCTATGAGAGCCCCATTTGATTTGGATCTAAACCAAAAACACACTGTCACTGAGTTGATTCCAACTCACTACAATCCTATAGGATAGAGGAACACTTTAGACCTGCCCTTTTGGGCTTCTGAGGCTGTAATTCTTCAGCAAAGCAGAAGATCTAATCTTTCTCCCGAGGAGCCACTGACGGAGTGAATCTTGCAGTTAGCATCCAATGTGTAACCCACCACACCGCCCCAGTCTCCTGGCTTAGATATGAGCTTCTAAATTTCTTTATATAGTAACTGATACATTATCTAATTCATAATTTCTCCCCCAAAGGATCTCTCAGTGTAGCAATGGAACTATTATATAAGTGAATAAATTATAAAATAGAATGGCAGCTTGATTAGTAAACAGAAATGAAAGATTAATTCATACAAGAAGACAACATCTGTTTTTAAGGATGCCAACAAAGGAATATCATAGCAAGGGACAAAGTTATAAAAGAAGATAATGTGCTCAGCAAAATTTCAGGGACTCGTGGAATCCAGACGTTTTGGAATCATGGAGGCTGGATGAGCCCCTGAAACTATTGCCCTGAAATAAACTTTATACCTTAAACCAATAATATCCCCAGATGGCTTCTGTAAATCAAACTGTTAAGCTTACTTAAGTAAAGAATGTCTGCCTTGTGTATTTTGCTCATTGTAGTACTTTCGACATGGGGCCAAACTGACGATCGCAATTCAAAGGCTAGACAGGAAGCAGAGAGGGCAGTGAACTTATGTTAACAGGAGAGGAATGATTGAGAAAAGGCTGTACAACCTCAAGAATGCTGTCACGGAACTGGATGAAAACATGAGTTGGTATATGTTCTACTGTGTACATTTTAACCTAAAAATGTTTTAAGTTCAGTTCTAAGACAAGAAAGATAAAAAGATAAAATAAAAAGAAACTGCAAGTATTATAGGATGTACAAGATTTGTGGGCATCAGTGAGGCTAGAGAAGCAGGGAAAGAGCTTATCTGAGGTCTGCTTCATCAAATGTATCTGCTCAGAATGCTGGAGAATAGTCTGAAGCAGGGTGAAGCCAGAGCACTCCCTCCCTTGGACAGAAGCGTGGCAATTGGTTTGGAGGGAAGCAAGACCGGATGCTAGAAGGACAGCTAGGAGGCTGTTATGTTCTGGGTGAAAGATGAGGAGCGCAGGACTGAAGGCAAGACAGCGAGAATGGAGAGAGGACAGGTTTTATTCTTATATGTTTTTAAATCGATTTATGTTCCATTTACTATGTAAATGGCATTACATAATTTCAAATATGTGCCCATTTAAGCCTCAAAATAATCTTAGAAGGTAGTTGTATTTAGTAGCTTCATTTTACAGGTAAGTTTAGTAACTTGCCCAAGATTGCATAGCTAATAATATAGGCAAGATGTGAATCCAAGTGATTTGGTTCCAAACCTGTGTTCTTAATCACTACACACCTACTACTGACTTATCAACTATCTTATTATGCAACATGGTTCACTTATGACATGAGTAAATCTATTATCCTATTATTTCTCACCTTAATGACATATATCTTCCATTAAATAACAGTGAGGTGCAAGGCTAAACTAACACTGGCTGTGTAGGGTAAGGTTGTGTGGCTAAGCCATGGATCACATAGGTTTGGCAGTTAATGTAGTCACCTTCCCGTTTGTGATCTGATGTCATCAACCTCCATTAACGCACAAAGCCAATTTTTACCAAACTCCAATTTGTCGCATAAAACCTGGTCTCGGGAGCCTTACCATGTCGCTAAGTTCAGAGTGGATGTATTATTTATTCAAATCAAACAAATCCGAATCCTTTTACTAGACAATCAGAGAGTTGGGAAGTCAAATGACAGCTCCATTCACTCCCATACATTTACTGGCACCTCCGCACATGTAAAAAGCAGTGAAAATTAAAACTAACAAAGCACCTTGCTCATCAGTCCCTTAATAATGGCAAGAGCACGGGTGAGAAGCAGAACAGACACATAGCAGGGCAAGAAGAGAGGAGTGAGAAAAGCTGAGAGCTTAACTAACATGCTTAGATGGTCAGTTTATCCCGAAGGAACTTACCGTATTTAAGGATTTTAAGCAGTTCATTTATTTTGTTCTTCATTAGTATCCAATATACTATTGCCTGATTAAAAACAAAGCTCTTCACATATCAGAAGTAATGCATCATTTAATTATTTCTTGAACATTGATGACACCCTCACAGTGACCCTCTATGACAGATTAGAACTGCATCTATAGGTCTCCGAGGCTAGAAATTTTTATAGAAATAGAAAGTATCATCTTCCTCCCACAGTTGGTGGTTTTAAACTGCTCATCTTGCAATTAGCAGCCAAAGTATAATCCACCACACCACCAGGACTGAGTCAAAATCAACTGGGTTTTTCTTGGTTTGATGATATCCATCCTAACTTGTACTGGTATTTACTCTCTTGTTCTGATGGCCATAATTTCTGATCTCTAACCAAAACTGAAAAAGAAATCATTTTTAATCCAAGTTTAATTCACAGTAATATACTGATATTTCCCACCTCATTTTGACTTAAAAGGATTAAATGAAGTTCAGATAATCAATCATTCAAGGGAAATCTCTAAGAGAGATATGGGACATATAAAAATTTAACATTTGCCTCAGAGATTCTAAGCAAGAAAGCTTGTGTAACTCTGCACAAAGTACTGGAAAGAAAGGGGAATCGAATCTTTTGTTTTTAAAGTACCTACTTGATTTCTTGAGATGACTCAAAAGTGAAATACTGTTATAATGGAAAAAACACAGTATTTGGAGCAACATAGCTCTGACTCAAATTTCAGATCTACAAAATTTGGACAAGTAACTTAACCCTAGTGAATCTCAATTTTCAAATCAGAGAAGTTTTTGAGAGAATCAAATGGGGGAAAAAATTACAGCTAGTAAGAGTGCCTGGAGTCAGTACTTTTAAAGTTCCATTTAGTCTTCTTGACTGTCTCCAGTACCCTTCATTCTTCTCTTCCTGCCTTTTTTGAGCCCCACACCTACTTAGGAGAACTCACCATTAATATGCGTGTCAACAACATAGCAGCCTACTAGAAAGAACAGACTCTTAATTAGTACAGTTTAAAACAGATTCTGACACTCTACAAACTGCTTTGGATCATTCTAACCTTTAGTATTCTTATCTCTATACCGACAGACTTAAAAATCTAAGTCTACTATTTCTAAACAACCTCACATACAACCATCATGCATACTCCCAGCTACTATTTTGTCCACCAATTGGAATGCTAACTGTGAAGTGCCTGGCTTCCCTTTTCTGCATTCTGTTCTCTTATTGGCACTGACTCAGGGGCAGTGAGTTTACAGTTCACAGGCTTTGCATTCTTGCTTCAATTGTTTCACACCTTTCTGTTCTTTAGCCAGTCTCATCAGAATGGGAAAGAAAATGAGTAGGCTTCAAAAAGCTTGTTGGAAAATTCCATTATGTTTTCATTACATTTTCCAAGAAATTTTTGAAGCCCTCTCATAATGCTATTAATATTTTACACTTAATGTCATTTATAGCAATATACTACTTCTCATCACATTTAAATAATTAAGGTTAAAAAGGAATTTAGATGGCTAGATAAGGAGGTCAGGAGGTAAGTGGACAGAAGGAAGAAAACAGAGGAGGAAAGGAGGAAGTTGACACTTGGGATGTAAAAGATAAGCATTCCTTTGGGCAAAACAATTGTTAGCATAAAACAGAATAAATTACCACCACCACTCCCAATAACATGAAAAGGGAAATAAACTGTCTTCCTAAAATTAAACTGTGAAATTATTAATATGTATCAGATCAGGGAAAAATAGTCTCTTAATAAAGCAGCCCCTACATTTTTACAACTAAAAAATATGTATTAAAAATATTTCTATGATCTAAAGTTGAAAGGTGATAATCACATATACGTAAGGAACTGGTTAAAGAGACCTAGTGACACAGTGGGTCAAATATTGGGCTGCCAAGCAAAGGTTAGCAGTTCAAACTCACGAGTCCCTCCACAAGAGAAAGAGCAGGCTGTCTACTCCCAAAAAGATTTACAGTTTCAAAGGCTCTAGGAGCAATCTTATTCTGTCCTACAGATGCAAACAAACAAATCTGTCTTGAAGGAGTACAGCCACAGTGCTCCTTAGAAGTAAGGAGAGCAAGACTTCACCGAATATACTTTGGACATGTTGTGAGGCAAGACCAGTCCTTGGAGAAGGAACATCATGCATTGTAAAGCAGAGGGGCAACAAAAAAGAGAAAGGCCCTCAATGAGACAGACTTACACCACGGTTGCAAAAATGGGCTCAAGTACAGGAACAACTCTGAGCATGTCACGTCACAGAAAGGGCAATGTTGTACATGTTCTGTTGTACATGGGTCACTGTGGGTCAGAACCGACTCAATGGCACCTAACAACAACATAGGATTGTTATGAGTCAGGATCAACTCAACGGCAACGAATTTAGTTTGACTTTTTAGGGAGTTGGTCAGTGAAGAAATATTTATAATCCTTTTAAAAAAGGCAAAATATCCTAGATGCATTGGAAAGATGATTTTTTTTATTTTAACAATTTATTGGGGCTCATACAATTCTTTTCACAGTTCATACATATACATACATCAATTGTATAAAGCACATCTGTACAGTCTTTGCCCTAATCATTTTTTCTCTTTTCTTCTTTTACATTTTATTAGGGACTCATACAACTCTTACCACAATCCATACATATACATACATCAATTGTATAAAGCACACCCATACATTCCCTGCCCCAATCATTCTCAAGGCATTTGCTCTCCACTTAAGCCCCTTGCATCAGGTCCTCTTTTTTTTGCCCCCCCCCTCCCTCGCCATTCCCCCCTCCCTCATATGCCCTTGGTAATTTTTTTTTTTAATTTTAACAATTTATTGGGGCTCAAACAATTCTTTTCACAGTTCATATATATACATACATCAATTGTATAAAGCACATCTGTACAGTCTTTGCCCTAATCATTTTTTTCTCTTTTCTTCTTTTACATTTTATTAGGGACTCATACAACTCTTACCACAATCCATACATACACATACATCAATTGTATAAAGCACATCCAGACATTCCCTGCCCCAATCATTCTCAAGGCATTTGCTCTCCACTTAAGCCCCTTGCATCAGGTCCTCTTTTTTTTCCCCTCCTCCCTCCCCATTCCCCCCTCCCTCATATGCCCTTGGTAATTTATACATCGTTGTTTTGTCATATCTTGCCCTATCCGGAGTCTCCCTTCCCCCCTTCTCTGCTGTCCCTCTCCCAGGGAAGAGGTCACATGTGGATCCTTGTAATCAGTTCCCCCTTTCCAACCCACTCACCCTCCACTCTCCCAGCATCGTCCCTCACACCCTTGGTCCTGAAGGTATCATCCACCCTGGATTCCCTGTACCTCCAACCCTCATATGCACCAGTGTACAGCCTCTGTCCTATCCAGCCCTGCAAGGTAGAATTCGGATCATGGTAGTTGCGGGGAGGAAGCATCCAGGATCTGGGGGAAAGCTGTGTTCTTCATCGATACTACCTCACACCCTAATTAACCCATCTCCTCTCCTAAACCCCTCTATGAGGGGATCTCCATTGGTCGACACTTGGGCCTTGGGTCTCCACTCTGCACTTCCCCCTTCATTTAATATGATATACATATACATATATACACATACATATATACATATACACATATATACACATACATACACACACTTATATCTTTTTTTTTTTTGCATGATGCCTTATACCTGGTCCCTTGGGCACCTCGTGATCGCACTGGCCGGTGTGCTTCTTCCATGTGGGCTTATTTGCTTCTGAGCTAGATGGCCGCTTGTTTTTTATACAGCTGGCTAGTCAAGCTAAACATTCGTTTCATCGACCTTTTCGTCATTCTGATGCACGCTCACCGACAGAATTTTATCTGCTGCCTATTGTGAAATCAACTTTCACTCGCATCCATATTCCACCACTTCGGCATTTAGCATTCTCCAAAGATTAATTTTAAATTTATCACCCTCTAGAGTTTGATTTTGGTATTCTCCTACAAGAATCTTCTGTTTCAACCAAGTTCCTCTTTCTGCGATCACTCAATACTCCCCTATCGAAGAGCTATGCTCAGCTTACAGAATTCATAATACCTTTCTTGGATGTTCCAATTTATCAGTCTCCATTTCTAATCATCCAATGCATCCTGTATCACCCATCTCACTTAATTACATGATTTCTTATTTCATAGTTTCCAACTTTCAAATGAAACCATGGCTATTTAATTACAGAGAATCAAAACTTAAGATTCTTTTTTCTTTTTTTTTAAATCATTGCTGAGGGCAGAAAAAATAGAAAGAGGCTCAATAAATATATGGTGAATTAACTTAGGTTGATGATTTCTAATTCTCATACAATATAAGATCACAGTCTTTATAACTACAGCACTATAACTTATTTACATAAGATCTCTTAAAAATAGTGTGTGTGTGTGTGTGTGTGTGTGCGTGCATTTTTCTGATGATTGAGTTCTCTGCTCCTGATATTTCATTTGGTTCTTACCTGGTTATGATAGGATCTGCAGCATGATTTGGGCCCCATCTCCCCAAAAGACCTCGACCAACTAGTCCTGTCCGTCCTGCAGGATTTCTGGGGGTTGGGGGAGGGCAGAAAAAAATCAACTCAATATGTTCATGTTTTTTAACTCAACTTAGTATGCCACAAAATACTGCGGCAAGGATAGTAAGAGAATAATAATAGTATCTTCTCATAAATCTACCAGAATCTACTAGTATTATCTCATATCTGCCCCTAAATCAATTTTTTAAATTCTCCCATAATCCAAGAACTGGTTTCACATTTATTACCTTTCTAAATCCATACTTAAACCTTATTGGATTCTTGAAGGATGCTTTGCCCCTCAGCATCTAACTCTACAATATTAACAATTTAGTTTTCAGGACACCCACATATTTTTTCACTTTCTGATCACCTTCTTTTCTTGTTTCACTAATTCTCCCAAATGATAAAGGTTTTGTTACATTTGTAATTCTATCGTTCTCCAGTTGGTACTGAATTTTATTATCTGAATATATATGTTATAGCATAACATAAAATATTAACATTATTTAATATTTCAGAGTCTCAAGTACATTTAAACACAAATTGTAAGGGAAGTAACTTTATTAAAATATCAACTTAGTATCTAATCTAATGCTAAAGGCTGCTAGATAAGCATACCAACATTTAGCCCTAAATTTTTTCATTTAATACTCTTTAAATGTTAAATTTTTATACCAGTTAGCTGTCCTAATCGATAATCTTACCTATTTTAAAACTGTATTTTGACCTCCCACTTTGTGAAAGAAAATAACTGGTCTATGATATCCTTACAGGTTGAGTTTATTCCCACTGATCTATGATTTAGACTCCATCTTGTTTTGTCCATTGGAGCCCTGGCTGGCGCTGTGTAGGGCGAGCATTGGACAAGGACGTACAAGGCTGGTTCAATCCACCAGCTACTCCTCAGATGAAAGTTGAGGCTTTCCGTTCCTGTAATAACTTGACGGCTTGGAAACACTCCATAAGGTTGCTATGTGTCAGAATCCACTTGATGGCAGTAGGTGTTGTTTTGGGTGTTTTTTAAATTAATCATTTTATTGGGGCGGTGTCTTACAAATCTTAAAACAATCCATCATTCAATAGTATTAAGCACACCTGTACATATGTTGCCATCAACATTTCCCAAACAATTTCTTTTTACTTGAACCCTTGGTATCAGCCACATTTTTTCCCTCCCTCCCTCCCTCCCTTGATCAAAATATATTAGTAAGCATTGTTATTTCGGGTCTTACAGTGCCCATTGTCTCCCTTCTGTTATTTGTCCCCCCAAGGGAGGACTATATATCCAACCTTATGATGAGTCCCCCTTTAGCTCCCTTCCCTCGCCCAGCCACCCCCACCATTCCCCTACCTTCTTATTATTGCTACTCCTACTACTGTTCCTGAAGGTTTTATCTGTTCGGAATGCCAGATTGTTCGGAATGCCAGATAATGCTTGTCTGTACCAATGTGTGTACTCCAGTCTAGGGATTTGTAAGGTAGAACTGAATCATGGTAATAGGGAAGGAAGCATTCAGGAAATAGAGAAATGATGTGTGTTTCATCAGTGCTATACTGCACCAATTGAATTGTCCCTTCCTTGTAACCTTTCTGGGGGGAAGGGGGGCAGTGTCCAATCGTCTATAGATGGGCTTTGGATCTCCACTCCAACCCCACTCTTTTACACACAGGCTGGTGTGCTTCTTCCATGTGGGCTTATGCTTCCCTGCTAGATGGCCGCTTACTTAACTTCAAGACCCAGACACTACATAGATCCTTTTACAGCAAGGCCCATCGCTTTCTTCACCACATTTACTTATGCTCCTATTTTGTCTTTAGCAAGCATGTCGGGAAGGAGAATATCAAGGAGTGCCAGGTTATTAGAAGTGTTCTTGTGTTAAGGGAGGCCTTGAGTAGAGGCCCAAAGTCCATCTACTATTTAAAGTTCGACTACTACCTTAATACTTAACATCTAAGTACACTGGCTTCCATCCTGCTCATTATAAATTAGTGTATTTACACATACACATACCTGTAGCTATACCTCTATGAATTTATTATATATCTTTTTATTCTGTTCTTCCCTACAACTTAAGGAATGAGTTAACTTTTTTATTTCTATTCCAAGCTATTAAAATGTCTTCTTTAGGAAATTTTTAGATAATTTTAAAATTTTACAGAAAATCATTCTTAAAGTATAGAAAATTTTGATGTCTAAATATTGTTTGGTTTTATTTTACATGTTTAAATCAGTTAAAAATATTGTTGGTACCATGGACAAAGAACAGACACAAGACCACCTTATGCCTAGCAAGTCAAAGCACTGCCTGGTCCTGCACCATCTTCACAATGGTTGTGTTCAAGCCCATTGTTGCAACTACTGCAGCAAATCCATCTCATGGAGAATTTACTTCCTTTTTGCTGACCCTCTAATTTTAACAATCTTAGACCATTCTGTTATTATCCATAAGGTTTTCATGGTTAATTTTTGGAAGTAGATCACTAATCTCTTTCTCAGTCTGTCTGAAACTTGTCCACGTCTGAAACTCTGCTGGAATGTAACCTCAAAGCAACACTTAAAGCCACCCTAATGCAACTGACTGCTAGATGGATAGTGACACCTTCAGGTGTGCTATTTCATTTAATTAAGAAAGTTCCAAGATAGAATTGTCAACCCTTTAATTACTTACCACTTCAAAAGTAAAGTTACAAAAAAATTCAAACCCTGCCTCTGCCACTTAAACTGTTTACAATTGCTTACTCTCTATTTGTAAAATGGAATAAAAAAAATTCACCCACAAGACACCGTGAAGTTTTGTACAATACCTGGCACATACTAACTCTCAAGAAATGTTCATTATCGTGGAGGGAGGGTGGATTGGAAAGGAGGAATCGATTACAAGGATCTACATGTGACCTCCTTCCTGGGGGATGGACAACAGAAAAGTGGGTGAAGGGAGATGTCGGACAGTGTAAGATATGACAAAATAATAACTTATAAATTATCAAGGGTTCATGAAGGAGGCGGGGAGCGGGGAGGGAGGGGGAAGAATGAGGAGCTGATGGCAGGGGCTTAAGTGGAGAGCTAATGTTTGGAGAATGATGAGGGAAAAGAATGTACAAATGTGCTTTACACGACTGATGTATGTATGGATACATCAATTGTATGAGCCCCTAATAAAATGATTTTTTTTAATGTTCATTATCTTTTCTATTTTATCAAGGCTCACTGTTATAAGAAGCTGGATTCATAGGACCTACCTAGGTCGTCCATTTTCAATTTCATACAGGCCATTCTGGCTTTTTCTCTCAACATGTCCATCCTTTTCATTAAACTTGGGAAAAAAGCTCGTTTCACTGTAATGAGAATACCAGTGCAAATAAGAAATAATGACTCATTATGACCAAGAGTATAATACCAATCAATCTGTTATTGAAAATAATATATTCCTGTAGTAGTAATTTAAAAATTAATTTTCATTTACAAATCTATCTTACACCTTCAAGAGGACCTAACAACAACAAAAAAGTTTCTTTTAACACCAGAACATCTTACAATTTCCAAAACTGTGTGTTACTGTCCGTTTCAGTATCTCGTGAGAATGACCACTAGCAGAAGTGGAGCTCCTCTCAAATGCTAAACAAAAGTGCAGATTATTGTTGCTGTAGTTGTTAGGTGGCATTGAGCAAGTTACAACTCACCGCAACCCTACACACAACAAACCAAAATGCCGCAGGGTCCTGTGCCATCTTCATAATTGTTACCATGTTTGAGCCCATTGTTGCAGCCACTGGGTCAATCCATCTCATAAAAGGTCTTCTTCCTCTTTTTCACCGGTCCTCCACTTCACCACACATGATGTGTCCTTTCCCAGGGACTGCTCCCTCTTAATATTATGTCCCAAGTACATGAGACAAAGTGTCGGCATCCTTACTTCCAATCTGCCTATATTTCCTCTAAGACAAATATCTTTGTTCTGTGGCAGTCTACGGTACTTTCAATTTTCGCCACCAGCCCAATAATTCAAATGCAATTCAATCATCTTGTCTTTTCTATTCACTGTCAAGTTTACAGATGCATGAGTCCACTGAATATACATGGCTTGGGTCGGGGCCCAACTGTCCTTCAAGGGCCATCTTTGCTCATACACTTTCAAGAGATCTTATGCAGCAGAGTGGCCCAGTCTAATACATCGTTTGGTTTCCTGACTACTGCTTTAATGAGCACTGATTGTGGACCCAGACAACTTCAATCTTCTCAATTTATCATGATGTTGCTGATGGGCTTGGTTATGAGGATTTTTGTTTTCTTTACACTGATTTGCAACCCCCACTAAATGCTGCCGACCTTGATCTTCATCAGCACATGTTTCCAGTCCTCCTCACTTTCAGCAAGCAAAGTTGTGTCATCTGCACATTACAGCCAAAAACATTTAGGGAATGAGTCACAGTTCCTGAAGGCTCATGACCATGGTATTAGGGGATCCCAGAGTCAATTGGCCTAACACGCTTCACCAAAAATAATGGTCAATAGCCTACTTTGGTGAACAACAATGAGGGTCTTACAAGCTCCCGAATGGCCATCTTAGGTCTAACTACTGGTCTCAACCCATCTGTGGGAAAGAGTAGTAGAGAAAATACTATGACATGGACACAACTAGTCCAACAGATTGAAGGGGCTGTGCAAACATCAGTCTCTACAACCATGAGACCAGAAGAACATAGTTGTGCCCATCCTAAGGTCCTGGTTAGAATAAGAGAAAAATGTGGAACAAAATTCAAATCAGAAAAAGGTCGGGTTTCCCAGTCAGATTGAGACAGGTAGATCCCCTTGATTATGATATGGTAGTAAAGATTCATCCTTGAGGCTCAATTTTCAGCCAAACAAGTCTATACAGAAAACAGTAACACAAAGGAGGGGCACATACCTTACAAAAATCAGCCATTAAGATCAAAAGGACAGCATTTACCCAAGGAGAAAATTCAGAAGAGTTGAGAAGTAAGAAAAAATGGAAATAGGAGATATAGAGAGGAAATGGCTGAGTATGGTACATTGAAGGAACTGCATGGAATGAGATGAAATAATATGTATATATGTGGAAAACTGATCTGCTCTGTAAACCTTCACAATAAGGCTTTTAAAAAATAAAATATGAAAACTATATTTGATTTGAGGCTAATTTCCAATTTGCATGACTCAGACATTTTCTCAAATTATCTAGCCACTCTGCTATCTAATAAATATAAATTGTAAAAATCACCAACGTATAAACCAGTTAGAGTGCTCTTACTCAAACCCAACTCACTGCCTTTGAGTCAACTGAGACTCACAGCAACCCTACAAAGCAAAATGGGGCTGCATCTGTAGGTTTCTGAGACTGGAACTCATCTTTCCCCCACTGAGTGGTTGACGGTTTTGAACTGCTGACTTTGTAGTTAGTAGCCTAACTAGTAATACACAAGCCACCAGGGTTCTTCTTGGGACTCTAAAATTTATTATAAGGGGAAAAACATTGTGAAGCTACCTGTAAACAAAACATTAATATTAGCAGCGTGGTTTGATTCAGACATTGATATCACTTTAATATTTGAAAAATAAGAAAATGGTCCAAATCCCCGAACTTTAGGCTACATAGAACTCCTGCAAGCATCATGAGTTTTAATTGTACACATGTATATATAATACGTAAATGATTTAGTATACATACCATCTAAAATAAAAGGAAACGAAGTTCATTAAAAGCTAATAATTTCTTCATACATTATTTTCATGACTAATTAATAATTAAATACTCTAATAAAGTTACGAACAAATATTTGGATAGAAAGTAAAATCTCTGGGTAAAATTGTAGCCCATAATAAATTAGTGATCAACTTATTGAACTAAGACTGGATCTATCCAACCAGCACACTTTCTATTCAACTGACTAAATAATGTCTTAAGAGGGCTACATTTAGAAAAAACTTGTCCACTAAGTAAAATTATTCTAAAATTCGCGTCCAATTTAGCAAGGTGCTTAGCAGCACATACTCTGAAATCAGGGTAAACTGAAGTCCAAGTTACACCATCCACTGTGACAAACTTTCTGCGCCTCCAATTTCTTTTCTTATGAAGATAACAGCTATGACTGTAGGAATAAAATAAATAATGCTTACAAAGTACAGTATGGGGTATCGAGCTATCTGATGTCTAGTATGTGCACGATCACATAGCAACAACAACAACAAAGACTAATATTTATTATCAACAGAACACAAACATAAAAGTACTTCTGTGAATTTAATCAAAGCATTTTCCTTTGAGATTTTTTTCTTCTTTTTACTTGGTCGCTATCCCTTTACATGTTTTCACTACTTCAAAAATAAATCTAGCTTTATTGGAAAATTAGCTCAAAAGATGTTCTACTGACAACTCAAACAGAACAAATCAAAACATACTACCACCTGTTATTTCATCAAACATAAAACTCTTTATCAAAAAAGATTTACCTATTTAGGACAACCATAAAACCACTTTTGCATAAATATTGCCTATCTAGCTTCTAGCTTTGAGGAGAATTTAAGCAAGGAGAAAACAGTATTATGACAAATCTAAACACTAAATACGATGATTTTTCAGTTATCCAAATATTAGCCTACAAATACAACCAGTATCTTCTCTCTAAGTCATACTAATATTAGTCAGCTACCGCTGACTAAGTAGCTCACCTGATCTGTGGATCTGCCCATCTTGGTCCAGCCAAGACAGAAACTGCAGTGTACTCCACAGGGTTATAGTCATGCCATTCAACAAGCCAGCCTACTTTCTCATTAGGAACCTGGCTTCGTTCAACTTTTGATCCCGGGTAAGGAGATGTCCGAGCTTTGTTGTGGGAATTCTCTTTGGCATCATTAGAATCTGACATGGTGATGGAATTAAGATGAAACCAACTAGATAAAAATGAGTTCCTGTGGGAAAGAGAAGGAAATGTTTTCTATAAAGAAACATGGAAAAAAAATTCAATGTAGTTCAAAAAAACTCCACCGACATCAAGTTGACTACAACTCAGAGCAAGTGAGAATATCAATCTTTATAGAAGCATGGAGCCTCTTTCTTTCAAGGAGTGACCAGCAGGCTTTAAATGCAAACACTGTGGTTAGCAGTCCAATGCTCACAGTGTCACCACGGTTTCAAATGCCAAAACCAAACCCACCGCCATTGATTCCAACTCTATAAGGGCTTCAAAGGATCCAAAAGTAATTTTCAAAGACTTAAAATTGAGAAAATTCAAATTTGATGCATATGTACATAAGGATTCAAAGTCTGTGAAAAAATATTTTCAAATATAAAAATTTTCTACAAATAGTTCAATCTTATTTATTGGAATCTACTCACTAAATTTACTTTAATTTAGAAAAAGGGGCAGATTTTTGTTTTGTGTTAACTGTTGAGATGGGAAAATTTGTTATGGAATTCAACCACAAAAAAAATGCAAAAGGAGACTGTCTAACTCTACACAAAGGGATATATTGCTAAAAACACTCATTGATTTCTACTTCAGGCCACTGCAGAGTTCATAGCTGAAGATTAGTCCATCCTCATAAACAATGAAAAAACTGAACAGCATATATAAAATTGCTGCTTTCAGATGGTAAGCAAGAGACTGCACTGTCCTGGAAGAAGGAACCAAATTAGTTAAGTACTGATTATCTGACTTTTTCCTAAAGACACTTTCTGGAAAGTGGTGATAAAAACAGGCCTAGTATTCTTTCTAAGCTAAAGAGCTAGCAATCAATGGCTCAATGGTTGCCCTGGAAGCTGTTTTTAGAACTGCTGAAACAAAGGCAGTGTGGGCAGACCTAAGAAAAATAAACAATAAAAAGAAAGGATGGTATACATTTCTTTCCTAGAATTTTTCAGTTTGGGGTCAAATAGTAGTTCCACACACAGAAGACTCAATTTCATGAGACTGTAAACAACGAATAACCATGATGGGGGTGGGGGGGAGCAACTATTTACGAATAACTATCGATGAATCAACAGCTACCAGGACAGCCACTGAGCTAAACTACTGGAGCTTACACAAGAATAAGACATTGGCTATCCGACCAAGCAGACTGGACAAACCTAGTAACTACTGTACAGGGAGGGCTAACCTAACCCTAGAGAAAAAGTTACTCAAGACCCACCTAACAGAGCTCCTTAAAAAGCGAGTCTCAAAAGGAGCAAACTGAAATTCACTGCCACAAGTAAATTAACAAAATATCAAGGCTCCAGGAATGGGTGGACTACCTACCATTGAAATGTTCCAACAAGCCGATGCAACAAGAGAAGCACTCCCTTTTCTATGCCAGGAGATTTGGAAGACAGCTACTTAGTCAACTGACCAGAAGAGTTCCATATTTGTACCCATTCCAAAGAAAGGTGACCCAAGAGAATGTTCAAAGTATAGATAGAACATCACCACTGATATCGCACTTGAGTAAAATTGTGTTGAAGATCATGCAACTAATAGTTGCAATAGTGCACTGACAGGAAGCTGCAAGAGGTTCCGGCCAGATTCAAAAGAGGACATGGAGCAAGGGAAATCATTGCTGACATTCAACGGATCTTGTGTGAAAGCAGAGAATACCAGAAAGATGTTTACCTGTGTTTTATTAGCTATGCCAGGGTATTCAACTAGGTGGATCATAACAAAGCATGCGAAACCTTAAGAATGGCAATTCCAGAATACGTCATTGTCCTCATTCAGAACTTGTACACATATCAACAGGCAGTTATGTGAACAAGGGAATATTGGAATATTGAATGGTTTAAAATTAGGAAAAGTGTGCAACAGGGTTATATCCCCCCCATACTTATTCAATCTGTTTGCTGAGCAAATAATCTGAAAAGCTGGTTGGTATGAAGAATGTAGCATCAAGATTGGAGAAAGATTTATTAACAATCTGAGATATGAAAGCAAAGAGGACTTGAAGCAATTTCTGATGAAGGTTTAAAATATAAAATACCAGTTACTCAAGACCTAGTTTCTTCCAACCCAGTCAAAGACATCATGTTGTCATGACTTGAAGAAAACACATTTATTCTTTCAACCCTCAAATCCCACTGAAAGTACAGATGTACAAAAGGTAACCAAAGCCATAGCAGAAAAGACAGCACAGGACACCGCTGTGAAAGAGAAATTTTAAACAATTTCAGAGAATTGGAAGTTGGATAAAATCATGTTGCGCTACAAACCACGAGAACAAAAAAACTTAAAAACATGCACAAAAGGCTATGCAAGCATGCCCTTTCACTGAGAAGCCCTGAGAAGTTTCAAGCCTTCAGTCACTTATAAGTGGGGCTGTAAGACAGAACTGTGAAGAATACTCAGTCCTTCTTCCTCCACACCCTCCAAAAGCAAAGTTGCCAATAGCTGTATTTACCCGCTAGAATCAAGTCCAACGTTTATTCTCAAAGGAACTGAAGGACCTCCTTCGGAATCTTACATTATAGAATATAGCAGAAATCTAGGCTTCCAACTACCGTTGACACCGAGGAAATAAAAGTTAGGCAGCTACGTTCACTTGTAGACAGTTCCACAGCTGTTACATCCTTGCGCAAAGGTAGAACTGCCTGCTCATACACCATCCACTGCAACCTCCCAGTACACTGACCTCATATCCACAATCAACAATCCCATGTAGGGGAAAAAATGCTTCTGCCTACATTAGTCAAACTTTAAATGGCAACCAAAAACCTTCATATGTTTGAGAAACACAGAAGGGAAAACACCCAAAAAGCAACAGAACCACTGAGCTAAAAAAGGTAACTCAGGAAACCAATCAAACAAAAACTCACTGCCAACAAGTCGATTTCAACTCATAGTGAAGCTATGCAGGAAATAGAAGTGATAAATTTTATTCCACTAACACCTGTACAGATCCAAAATACCTTTTATATTCACAATTCAAGGGTAAGACAAAAATTATTGCTACTAGGGCTCTATTTCATACATGTACAAGTTTATTCCAAATACATTATCTTTAAACATGTCTCTATAATCAGTGGATGGCTGTAGCCAAGTTCTCTCAGCAATATACCTGTCATAGTCTTGGAAAAAGAGGAGAAAGAAAGTCCAAACAAAACAGTGGCTTCTGAGAGAATTTACTAGGCCAGTTAAATTCAAGACAGAGGTCAGTTCAAAAGATTGTGTTTTTTACTTTTGCAATTCCAAAGGTGTCATCTTGATAACTTTCTCAAAGGGCGAAGAGCAATCACAAAGACTTATGATGAAATTTTAAGAAAACTGTATTCGTGAGAAAAGGGTCAAGAAAATTAAATTAAGAATCGTTTTCCATCACAATAATGCACCTGCTCATTCTTCAAAAGTAGCAAGGGCTACACTAGGAGAATTTAAAGGGTCTTAATCTTGGCCCTAGACAGAACTCCAAAAATGCCTAAAAGAAGCATGATTTGAGTCTCTCAAGGACTCTAAAACAAACACTTTGTTATGATGTAAATCAAAGAGCCCAAAATTCTTTGGAGAAGCATTAGACATGAAGACCTACCTTCAGAAGTGTAAAGACCTAGATGGCAGGGTAGAACTGGCCAGGTGTTTCCTAGACTCTCTTTATGAGCGTAAAGAGCTGGCTGGTGGTTTCAAACTGCTGATCTTGGGGTTGGCAGCCAAACCCATAACCACTCCACCACCAGGGCTCCTACAATACTATATAGGGCAGGGTAATCCAACTCCTTAGGGTTTCTCAAATGATAAATCTTATGGGAGCAGAGGTCTCTACTATTTTGTTTCAATAATTTTGATTTCCCCTTTTTCGTATCAAAAAAGAATCAGAGTAAAAAGGGTCTTTAAACTTTTTTCAATTTTCAATTCAATGAAAGAAATGATAATGGAATGCACTGATCTGAATTTGTAATGTGGTAGATGAAGATAAAGGGAAATCTCTAAAAACTAGTAAAAAGGGAAAAGGCAATGGGTAATGAGAAGGGAGCTCTATCAAAGGTCCAACGGGTAACAGGATTTCCAGAAAATGAGGACAAAAAAATTAGAATCTTGAAGTACACCAAAAGTAAAGATGAGAGGCCAAGCAAGAAAATATGTGTTACTATAGGCAGCTTCCTAGAATCTAGCCTATGCTTAAAAACGAGACTGGCACAAATAATTAAAACTGGAGAAAAGGTAAAGGCAGTGTGATAAACTACAACTCAGTAAGTTACCGTCTTGGCAAGGAGAGAAAAAGAGGTACAAACACCTATCTTCTCTGGAAAATTGAATAGTGGCATTTACTTTCCAGTTTACACTTTGGACACGTCCATATAGAAGTATGTCCATGTTTAAATTGTAATTAGGAATGGTTGAAATATAACCAAAAAGAAGAAATGAAACGGGATTTCACACCCAAACAGAAACTATTTAAACTCTCTGAGGCCAATAATGCTGGTGGCTTATGGAGCACAAATTTCACTATTAGAAATCAAGAAATGTACTCTTTCCTTAAAAACTTCCTGCCCCAGAGTGGATATGGACTCTGCCCCTTAGGGTTTCCGAGGAAGCAAAAAGCCTCGTCTTTCTACCGCGAAGTAGCTGGTGGGATAACCCATCACACTATCAGGGTTGTCGCTTCGCTCAAACGGCCGGCAAAATATTTAGGTTCCCCGAAATGTGTATATAGATACTCAAAATTCGGGACGCAAGCAAAGCCTCAAGACCGGTCTTCCAGAAGTTGGTTCTCACTAACTCCAAGGTCGCCGGATGAGGGGCCGGCCCTCGGAAGAGGAATACCTGTATGCTGGGGTGCTGCGGCTGCCCAAGAACCAGACACCCACAGAGGCCAAGGCCACAGAGACAGACACGGTAGCTAATGTCTTTCCCAGGATGCGTCCGGCCATCAGCAACCCAAGGACGGCTTCGCCGGCTAGGCCGCAGCCTCACAGGCCGAGCATTTATCGCGCACTAGGACCCGGCCGCTCTCTCCTTTCTCAGAGGGATTTGCAACGTTTAGCTCGTGAATAAACTCAAGCTCAGCTTGTCTTCCAGTGCGACTAAGGAAATTAAGACCACCGAATTACGCTGTGCGACAGCCCCTATGCTAACCGGCAGGGAAGCGGCGACCCAAGCCCTATCACGTCACTGGGGCAAAATGGACGCTTTACGGCCGCGCCGCGACACGCCGTAAAGGCTGGGCGGGATCCGCCGTGCCCACGGTCGTCTAGAGATACGCCGTTGCGCATGCGTACCTGTAGGAGCGAGTACGTTGACGCGGAGGAAAATGGGAAAGAATCGTAAACGTGGAAGATTACGAGGAGCTGGGAAAGAAGAAAGGAAGGATATTTGAGAGAAATTTGTTACTATTTCTTTTTTCTACAGAAAGTGATACAGTCAACTGTTGGAGGTGCGTCTTGGTCATACCTGAATAAATCCGTGGTAATGAACCTGAGGCGTAGTGCATAAGAGTTGAGCCGCTAACCGCGAGATCAGCAGTTTGAAACCACCATCCGCTTTGCGGGAGAAATATGAGGCTTTCTACTCTAGTAAAGAGTGACAGTCCCGGAAACCCACGGGGGCCGTTCTACCCTGCCCTAAAGGGTTGCCATTTGTGAAAATTGACTTCATCAGAGTGATTTTGGGAGAAGACGGAAAGAAGTTTTCATCAAAATCTCCATCTGAGATTTTGTTGCTTTGTTACCATACTCCTAACTTCGTCGGATGTGGCCCTTCCAGCAGATGCGGTAAAAGAAGCTGAAATCGCCAAAAGGCTGAAACCTGCGTTAGAGTGCCCGCCTTTGGCAATCGAACTAAGCCAGGACACTGAACATTGGATTGTCCAAAGCAATTTATAACTTTACTTCCATTTTTCATTTTCATTATTACTATGGCAAATAGTTGGCCTTTAAATGTATAATCCGCTGTTTTAGCCACGTGGTTCAGGCACACACTCTAACACTGACTATTTTAAAACCCATAATAAAAATATTTTAAACTATTGTTCTTCTGGGTAGCTAAATGCTGTTTATGTCTCCTTGCAGCCTAAAAATGAACATCTAAATCCTGTTCTTTGGATGAGATAAACTTTGCTCTCACTGTTGTTGACAGCTTTTCATGTCTACTTAAACTGGACAGATAGTAAGCAGTCTGGTATGAGACTTAATTCAAATCTTTAGACAGGACAAATTAGTGGTTAGAAAGGATTAAAATGAAGAAAGAAGACAGGAAGAGCAATGGTCTCAAAGCGTGTGATCAGAGAAAGGGAGGTCCCCAAGGAAGTCCTCAGAGGAAGCTCTTGTGTCCTCGTCTTCCCGCTGCATGTTCCCTAAGGGGAGGTTGGAGTTGATTTAAAGAACTGCAACTTAGAAGACACGCAGCAGCCCTCGTGTCACCTGGAGGGACTCTGCTTCTTGGCTCAGTTGCCTGGGCCTCGCCCTTCTAAGGACCTGTTTTCCCGGAACCACTGGAGAGTCCTAAGCATACCAGCAGAACTGGTGGAAAACCACATGCCAAACTAGCTGAATATGACACGCCATTATTTAACCAAAATGACTTTTTTTTTTTTAAGAAATGCACATAACTTTAAGGGTACCTCAGGAGACTTGTGAGGCTAGAGCAAGTCTACCTAATGTTGTTCACAGTGTGCGTCTAGGGCTGTTAGTGGGAACCAACTCCTGCGCAGCTAACAACAATCACTGAGAAAAGCATCTTTTAAAATGGGCAAGACCCTTGGACTAACTGCAAGCTTTTCTTTCTTGATGTGTTTTGTTTTATTTTTTATCACTGGTTTGTTGTTTTGTTGTATAGTGTTGCTCTGTTTTCCTCTGTCTTGTTTTTGTGCATGCTATCATCTCCAGAGGTCTGTCTAAATAAGACAGGCTGGATGAACTATCTGGAGGAAAAACGACAGGACCGACAGTTTCAGGAGGACTTGGGATGGGGGGCGGGGGGTGTATGGAAGTTGTGTTACCAAGCCCAGGGAGAAGGGAACAACATGGGATCCAAATTGGTGGTGAAGTGGAAGTGGCAGGCCTGGTAGGGAATAATCAAGGGTAAGGTAACATAAGGAAGAGGTATAGCTGTAACCCAGGTGGGGATGGAGCATGATAGTGGGACTAAGTCAAGGGAAATAGAGGGAAATAGAGGAAAGAGCTAAGAGGCAAAGGGCATTTATAGAGGTCTAGACAAAGACATGTACATATGCAAATATATATGAGGATGGGGAAATAGATCTATGTGCCTATATTTATAGGTTTAGTGTTAAGATGGTGGAAGGACCTTGGGCCTCTACTCAAGCACTCCCTCAATGCATGGATACTTTCTTCTATTAAATTGGCATTCTTTGATGCTCACCCTCCCGACACAATTGCTGAAGCCAAAGCGGGTGAACAAGCAAATGTGGTAAAGAAAGCTGATGGTGCCCGGCTATCAAAAGAGATAGCATCTGAGGTCTTAAAGGCTTGAAGATAAACAAGCGGCCATCTAACTCAGAAGCAACAAAGCCCACATGGAAGAACACACCAGCCTGTGTGATCACATAGTTCCAAAGGAATCAGTTATCAGGCATCAAAAAACAAAAAATCATACCATTGGGTGCACACCTCCATGATACGATCGTGGAGGACAAACGGGTGCATAAGCAAATGTGGCGAAGAAAGCTGATGGTGCCTAGCTATCAAAAGAGATAGTGTCTGGGGTCTTAAAGGCTTGAAGGTGAACAAGCGGCCATCTAGCTCAGAAGCAACAAAGCCCACATGGAGGAAACACACCAGCCTGTGCGATCACGAGGTGTGGAAGGGATCATCAAAAAAAAAAAACCTTACCAGAGTGAATGAGGGGGAAGTGCAGAGTGGAGACCCAAAACCCATTTGTCGGCCACTGGAGATCCCCTCACAGAGGAATCTAGAGGAGGAGATGAGTCAGTCAGGGAGCGATTTAGCACTGATGAAGAATACAGCTTTCCCCCAGATCCTAAATGCTTCCTCCCCCTTCCACTCCCCACCCCACCCCCGCCACCACCACTACCATGATCCGAATTCTACCTTGCAAGTCTGGATAGAGCAGAGGTTGTACACTGGGGCAGATAGGAGCTGGGGGCACAGGGAATCCAGGGTGGATGATACCTTCAGGACCAGGGGTGTGAGGGGCGATACTGGGAGGGTAGAGGGTGAATGGGTTGGAAAGAGGGAACCTATTATAAGGATCTACATGTGACCTCTTCCCTGGGGGACAGACAACAGAAAAGGGGGGGAAAGGAAGATGCTGGATAGGGCAAGATATGACAAAATAATAATTTATAAATTATCAAGGGCTCATGAGGGAGGGGAAAAAAGAGGACTTGATGCAAAGGGCTTAAGTGGAGAGCAAATGCTTTGAAAATGATTAGGGCAAAGCATGTACAGATGTGCTTTATACAATTGATGTATGTATGGATTGTGATAAGAGTTGTATGAGTCCCTAATAAAATGTTTTTAAAAAATAAATGGGCAAGAGGATTCGGAATCCCAACTCTCTTCTTTTTCCATTTTTTCATTATTCAACAAATAGTTATTTACTGTGGGATAAGCTTGGGCTACCAATCACAAGGTTGGTAATTCAAAATTACCAGCTGCTCTGCCTAAGAAAAATCAGCTTTCAGCACCTGTGAAGATTTATAGTCTTAGACACCCTAAGGAGCAGTGAACTCTATTCTGTCCTATTGGGTCTCCACATGTCAGAATAAGCTCAATAGCAGTGGACTTATGCCCTGTAGCTAATGAGGCCGTTCGAACTCTCTTGGACAATGAGATCAGAATAGAAGCCTATGTTTTGTGTCAACCTGGCAAGGCCAAGATTCTCCCAGGATGTAGACACTACAACCATAATGTACTCATCTCCACAAAGGGATCTTCTGTGAGCAGCAAAGAAGATGTGGGAAGATTAGGGTGGAGTGCTACCCCTTAATCAGGTCACAGCCTGGACATAATTGAAAAAAGTTACCTTGAGGGTGTAACCTATGCCTCTTTAAGCAGACTCTGGGGGAAGTCTCCCTCATTAGTCTTACTGCATCCGGACCCTTTCTCTGTCTTCTCAACCTCTGGTTCTTGGAGCCAATGGCCCACTATATTGCCTGTCAACCACAGGGACTACCAGCAGCCTGCTGTATTGCCTTTCAACCTTGAATTCATTTGGCTCTGCCTCTGCCAGCCTATAGTATTTCAACCTCCTGGTTAGCCAATTATGTGAGTCAGGAAGAGCCTCCAAACATCTGACCTACAGACAAACCAAGCTGGAGATTTACCCTCTTCTACAAGTGTATGTCTATTTGTAAATAGAGTGATATATATATATATATCACTCTACATATTACATATTACTCTACATAGTGATATATAATACATACATATTATATCTCAACTCTCAAACTCACTATTATCAAGTCACTGCTGACTTATAGTAACACCCTTGGGTGTCTAAGACTGTTAAGTATTTAGGGGAGTAAAAAGCCCATTCTTTCTCCCAAGGAGCTGCTAGTGGTTTTGAACTGCAGACCATGTAGATCACAGCCCAACACCCAATCACTAAACCACTGGTGTGTGTGTGTGTGTGTGTGTGTGTGTGTGTGTGTGCGCGCGCGCGCGTGCATGCTCACCACTGCCATATCAGTTACAACTCACAGCAACAGTATAGGGCTGGGTAGAACTGCTCCTGTGAGTTTATAAGACTGTAACTCTTCACAGGAGTAGAAAGCCCCATCTTCCTCCTGAAGAGGGACTGGTGGTTTTGAACTGCTGACCGTGCAGTTAGCAGCCCAACAGGAACCACTGTGCCGCCAGAGCTCCATATATTCCATATATATGAGGGCGTCTAACTTCTTCCACTATTGATCCTTTTTTGCTCAAGATGTTTCCAACACAGGTATGTGTTTCTGGACACACCTCATATTCATTATTCTTCTGATTTTGAATTGATTTTTTGTGTGTGACTCTACATTCACTTACATGACCCCCTATGGGGTTGCAACCCACAGTTTAAGAAACTTTGTTCTAGAGAACCCAGCCTAACACATTTGGTACCAAGAATGGTTGTACAGAAACAAAATCATAAGGATGAGCTGTCTAAATTCATTCTCAAGTCTGAGGAGACAGACTTCCAGGCACTGAGAATTCTACCTCTGTCTCTGTTAGTGTGAATCAATCTGCCAGTTAGTAAAGAAGGTGCTGTTAACCACTGGTGTGAGGTGGCAATGGTGATTCCCAAAATATCACAAGTAAATACAGTATTGAGAAGGGAGACTCTGGGTGATTGAGTACTTTATATTTTTCAACAGTTTCCTCCATCTGAGAAGCATAGGGAAGCTGGTGACTTGATAGAGCATATCATAAATAAACCGGCATAGGAAAAGGGGGAGCTTGGAGCTTCAGCGCTTCACTCATTTGTGCGTAAGATCTCTATGAACCACGTGTGCATGTGGTTTACTTCTTTAGAGAACCCAGCCTAGCACATTTCATCTGCGAGTCTTCTGAAAAGTTCGCTCATTTGGCAGACACCCTCTGGTAGCACTGTGGAGTAAGCACTGGGGCTGCTACCCAGAGGTTGGCAGTTTAAACCCACCAGCTCACTCCATGGGGAAAAGATGAGGCTGTCTGCTTCCATAAAAGGGTAGTATCAGAAACTCCATATAGGTCATCATGTGTCAGAATGAATTCAATGGCTTTTGGTTTGTTTGTTTGTTTGTTTGTTTGTTTGTTTGTTTGTTTTACCCATTGGAGTCCATTGGCAAGGTAAATGGTTAATGCATTTCTGTGCTAACCAAAATATGCCGACGTTCACATCCACCAAGAGGCTCAAAAGTAAGACCTTGTAATTTACTTCCCCCAAGATCTACCGTTGGAAGCATTGTGGAGCACAATTTCACCCTTGCACACAGGAGTTCCCATGAGTGGCATTCCATCTGACAGCAAATGGTTATTTCCCTTTGCCATTCACCTTCTTCTTTATTCTTTGAAAAGGAAGAGGAGGCAATTCCTAGAAAAGAGCACCCATTGACACCATAAATGCTTTCGATGGCAGCTATTGCTACGCCAATCAGCTGCAACCAGGTGTACACTCAAATGCCTCAATTCCATGTCATGACGTACCTCAGTTTGTACTTTTATCTAAGGTAAAGGCATATGTCATATCAAGGCTACAGTACACACCCACAGAGTAGAGTGCAAGAAGTCTTTCGTAATTTTGCCAAGGTATTGTACCAGCTCTCTCTTTGGACTAAGGAGAGACCTAAAACTCTACTTGGCAAAACCACTATGATGAGGTCTATTTTATGTAAAAAGTTTAACACAGGAACAAAATCAAGACAGCCTTATAGGCCATGAAAAAAGTCACTATCATTGAGTCAATTCCAATATATAATAATCCTACCTATGGCTGAGTAGGACTTCTGTTTAAAGTTTGAAGACTATACATCTTCCCAGAAGAAAACAGCCTCATCTTTCCACTGAGGAGTACTGGTGGGTTTGAACTACCAACCTTGTAGTCAACAGCCTAACATTTAACTCACACTACTACTGCGGCTCCTTGGCATTATGAAAAGGAATTAAGATGATGTGCCAAGTGTAGTGGGAAGCCATAAAGAGGCCATCAAACGTTATTCACACAACACAGGCAAGTTTTGTAGAAGTTGAAAATAGAGCAGCTTAGCGTCACAAGTGAAGGGAGGGCACAGGTTGGTTATTGTGGTTAGGTGCCATGATGATACCTGGCCACATAGTGATACCTACCCATAGTGATCTTATGCCATCACAGAACAAAGCACTGCCCTGTCTTCTGTTCTGCCCTCCTCACAATTGTTCCAATGCTTCAGCCTTTCGTTGCGCCCAAGTCTCAGTCGATCTCCTTGGAGACCTTCCTTTGTTGCTGTCCCTCTACTTTACCAAACATGGTGCCCTTCTCCAGGAATTGGTCTCTCCTCACAACATGTCCAAAGTATGTAACTTGGGTTGCTACATTCTTAAAACTTACTTTCATTACTGTCATCAATTTCCTCTTCCCACAATTCACTGGATAAGAAGTTACCTGCTTCCCCCTCTGACTTCTCTTATGGGAAGGAATTCCACACCCCCACACCCCATAACATCTGTGTTTTTCCTATAAGGGGAATCTTCACAAAAGCTTGGCCTAGTTTTTGATAAGTTAGGGTATGCTAAAAGAATTTTTAAGACCCTTTTTCTCCCTTGACAAAGCTGGACTTTCAAAATTATCCATGTGCTAGAGACTCAACGCTCATATTTGACAGTCACTTCTTTGTTCTAATTCATATCTGTCCTTTTCCCTGGAACACTGAAACCATTGTTTCAGAGAGGCGGGTGCTGCCTCAGCAATATGAGATTCAAGATATAAAAACACATCTAAAAGTATTAGAATACATCAAAAAGTATTGTTACAAGATCATAAAACCTTTATGAAACAAAAATGTCAGAATGTGGGGTGATTGTTTCTTGACATCTCTGCCATTTAGCTCTATATACTTCTAAAGACTGGGTTTATATCTCTTGAACCCATCCCTGAAGAATCTGCTTACTTCTGTTTATAGCCCATCAAAACTGCTGTTTTGGCCTCTGTAAGAACCCCTTCAATGTTATTTGAGTTTGGAAGAACAGAAACTTGAAAGGGCAAGATCGGGGCCATAGGGCAGAGTAAGATTTCCCAACAAAACTCTCATAAGACAGCCTTTCCTACCCTCAAATAATGAGCAGGTGAATTGCTCTTTTGGGAAAAGTAATTCTCTGTCCCATCCCGCGGGACATTCAACGTGGATCCTGTAGGAGAGATTGGGAATTGAGGGGGTACAAGAGGCACAGAGAATAGAGACAAGACAATATCCTGATCAAGTCTTGTTTATTGAGTGGAAAGTTACAGCTTATATAGGCCAGGGAAAGGGAAACAAGTCGCAGGTGTTTCCCTGAAAACAATAGTGGGGGAAGCAAGATGCAGATGTTTCCCTGAGAACAATAATGGGGGAAGCAAGATGCAGGTGCTTATATATAATCATTACACACATGTTTACCCAAGGTTGCGAGCAGAGTTCATTCCGGGAATAGTGACCGCAGAACAGAATCATGCAGACAGATGGAGACTTCCTTATCTATCTCTGGCAAGCTAAGTATGTCAAAGACAGCTGCAGTGCTCTGTCGCGTAGGCTGGGCTGGAAGAATACCCAGAGCTCAGGCTAATAAATTCCAAGTAATGGCCGGGCCTCATGGTGCCGGACAGGTCCCCCTTTTATATATTTTTTCAAAGCCAAGAGAAATTCCTTCGGGAACTGTGTCTGCCTTAGGTCGTCAGGCATCAAGAATCATCCTTACCAGTCATTGATCAATGGAATGCCTTCATCTTTATAGAGGATGGGAGCAAACCAAAGCCTGTCTTAGGTTGGTATGTCTTGTGCCAATCTTACCTGTCATTGACTGTCCAGTTCAGCACACAAGGGCAGGGGGTCTTCTCATAACTACTCGTATGAGCCACCCTGTTCGCACATTTCAAGGCGGTGGTAATGGACCTGTATAGGCTTTGCCTGGATGGCCTCAATCTATTGTCTAATGAAAGACATGAGCTTGTTAAATACTATAGGACCTAATGAAATGATCAATAAATATATTATGAGAGGGTCCAATAGGCTGGACACCAACGTAGTAAGCCATGGTGACTGGGTGAACCACCCCTCAAACCAGCCTTGTTTGGCCTGTCGTTCACGCTCTCTTTTGGCCAGTCCTTCCCGTACTTTTGCTAAAGATTCTTTAACCAGGCCTGTTTTATCAGCATAAAAACAACATTCTTCGTTGAGGGCCGCACAAAGGCCGCCCTGCTGAAGAAACAAAAGATCCAGTCCTCTTCTATTCTGGAGGACCACTTCGGCTAAAGAAGACACCGATTCCTGGAGACCTTGGATAGAATCAGTTAAATCCTTCAAATCATTATCATTAGCAATTCTCAAGCTCTTGGAATTGTTTTCATGGTAAACCGAAGAGGCCACGCCTGTGCCGGTACCTGCGGCCCCCAAGCCTAACAAAAGGGCAACAGTCAAGGCTGTTAGGGCCTCTCTTTTCTGTCTGAGGATGGGGCCACTGTTGGAAAAAGCCAGCATCATTTCTCTATTAGATCGAAGAACTATATGGGGCCACAATCTGACAAGGATGCAAAAACCTTGCTCCTGCTCTAAAATGTGAGCATTAGCACATGGGGTCAGTCCAGTGGAGCGGGCCCGCCACACATCATCATCTGGGACGTAAAATTGCCCGCATGAGTTTACGGGCAAAGTATTATTACAAAGATGTAAATATGGAGATGATGGGTTACCTATACATGTACCTTGGCTTTGGACCTCTTGCAAGTTTAAAGTTCCTGTAGTTTTGCTCCAACGACAAGAGCTCACATTACTCTGAAGGGTACTCCCCAAAAGCAGCTATTCCTTCACAATAAGGTGTTGATCCCTATAACAGAGCCAGCAGGAATCCGTGATATCAGGGTGTGATGCATTAAGGAGCTGAAAAGTTCCCTTCATCACATCCCAAAGGGGGTGAGATATTCTAGCTAACACACTTGTGGTGTTTTTGCCAGGTGTTTTTATATCATTAGGGACGTTCATCTCATTGCCCAGGGCCTTAATTGGGCCAATAGGCAAGACAAGTCACCGAGAAGGAGCTGAATTTTTAAGTCGAATGCTAAATAAGCACCCATGATCATATCCAGATTGATAGAGTCTAAGTCCCCACATCTGCGGGTCCTCCCAACTTTGAAATGCCAGGCCTTCTGTTGTGAAAGAGATGTTAACCTTTGCTTCATTGGCGCCTGAACAGGGGCTTTGTAATTCTCAGTACAGGTTTCCTGGGACTTTTTCCTCACCACTTGTGTTTTCAGTTTTCTTAGAAATTCTTCATAATAAGCTGCTGTGATTGCTCTGTGTGCAAGAATGACACAAATATAGTCACCATTGCCTTCTGAGCTGAATTCTCTACGTGAGATTGACTGGGCCCAGCAGATTCCTTCAGAAGCCACTGTTTTCTTTTGCCCATTTCTCAAGGCACCTTAAGGAGACTAAGACAAATATGTTGCTGAGAGAACTCGTCTGCAACCACTGTGTCAATCCATCTTATTTTCACCAACCCTCTGCTGTACCAAACATGATCACAGAGAAATGTTTGAACATGTCTTGTTTGGAATAAACTTGTGCCTGTGTGAACTACATCCCTAGTATCCATATTTTTTTTTTTACTTAACCTTTTATTGCAGATTAAAAAAAACATTTTAAATCTTTACAGGTATTAATTTAAATAAAAGTTCACTCTGTAATCCTTCAAAAATCATATCCCATGATAAATTTTTTACTTTGATCATGTAATTGGGGGGGATTTAATCCAGATTCGAGGGTCTTTATTTTGTTTACATTGAGTTTTAATCTATGCTGAAGGCTGTATTCTCTGATTTACATCACTAAGTGCTTCAAGTCATCCTCACTTTCAGCAAGCAAGGTTGTATTATCTGTACATTACAGGTTGCTAATGAGAATTGTTAAATCAGAATTGTCCTAGAATTCTAACGCTATATTTTTATTCATATAGTTCAGTTTTGAAAATGTTTGCTTAGCATGCAGATTGAATAAGTATGAAGAAAGAATGCAACCATTTCACCCACCATTCCTAATTTGGAACCATCAAGTATCTCTTTGTTTCTATCCAGACAACTGCCTCCTAATCGATATCGAGATTTCACATGAGCCCAAGTAAATTCTAAAAGTCTCATTTGCTGCATTGTTATCTATAGTTTGTTATGATCCACAGATTCAAAAATTTTTTCACAATCAATAAAAGACAAACATTTCTAGTAGCCTTTGCTTTCAGTCTTAACCCTAAGGAACAAACAACTGAACAAATGAGTACTCAAACGCTTCAGATAAATGCTCTCCTCTTCCATCCTTCAGGTGGAAAAAATTTAAACTGTATGTGATTCATTAAGACCATGAATCTAATGAATTGCCCACAGTGGTGTTGTTGTTGGCTTTAACCAAGAGCGACCCTGGACAACAGAATGAAGCACTGCACAATCCGGCATCATCTTCACAATTATTCCTATGCCCATTGATGCAGCCACTGTGTCCGTCCATCTTGTTGAGGGCCTTCCTCTTTTTCACCACCCCTCCGCTGTACCAAACTCGATGTCTTTCTCCAGAGACTTATTTCTCCTGATGATATGTCCAAAGTATGGAAGACGACATTTGGCCATCCTTGTCTCTAAGGAGCACTCCGGCATTACAAATTCCAATACAGACTGGTGTTGTCCTTTCAGCAGACTGTGGTATTTTCAATATTCTCCAGCACCTCAAATGAAATGCATCTTGGGAGGACCATCCTCCACAACTGATAGGATCCAAAGGAGTGATTGTGTAATTCAAAGGAAAGAAATAAAGGACAACAGACAAGACATGCAAGGGCTCACCTCTTCCATGGAATCTGGAACCAGAGAGAGTGTTTTCTTTAACAGGCTAATATAATCATCGGACATGCACGTCATATCATACACATACATAACAGGAAGGGCATGTACTAGAGGCATATGTGTAATAGGAAGGAGAGGTTCTAGGGGCATACACATGAAAGGAAGGCACAAATGTGACAGGATCAGGTGGTCCTAGAGGTAAGATGCTTGGTCGTCCCTGAACTGACTTGACCTTAGGTGTCCCTGAGCTCTTCTCCAGGGGAACAATCTGTGATCAGTATCAGATGGGAGTGGGATGGACAATAAGGTATGATGCTCTTGGTGGCAAACAACTTTCAGGCAGATATCTTTCAAGTGAATAGTAAGTAACCATAAGCTTGCAAGAGCATCTTAAGACTGGCATTATTATGGGGACATTGTTGCAAATAAGTTTTGGTTACGAGAATGTGACTGCTATTCATCTCCAACTCACGAGTATGAAGACCTTCCTCAACTAGAGTCTGCCTCCCAGACTCTTTAAATATGAGCATAGAGAATTTGTCAGCATATATTCTCTTCTAAGTTCTTAGTTTCCCACAGCATCTATTTTTCTACCACCTTTTTTATTCAGTGTCCAACTTTCACATGCATGTGATGCAATGGAGAATACCAAGCTTGGGTCAGGAACACCTTAGTCCTCAAAGAAAAATATTTGACCTTCAATACGCTAAAAAAGTTTTGTATAGTAGATTTACCTAATGCAATGCATCTTTTGATCTCTTGACTCCTACTTCCATGAGCATTGATTGTAAATCTAAGTAAGACAAAATCCTTGACAACTTTGACCTGTTCTTCACTTATCAAATGTTACCCATTGATTCGGTTGTGAGGGTTTTGGTCTTCCTTTCATTGGGTTGTAATCCATATTGAAGACTATTACCCTTGATCTTCATCAGTAAGTGCTTCAATTCCACCTGACTTTCAGCAAGCAAGGCTATGTCATCTGCATACCTCTGGTTGTTATTAAAGCCAATCCTCCAATCCATAGTATTCTTCATATAATCCAGTTTCTCTGATGATTTACTCAGCATATAGATTGAGCAAGTATGGTGAGAAGCTACAAGCCTGATGCACACCTTCCTTGATTTTAAACCATACAGTGTTCCCTTGTTCTGATCGCATAAATGCCTCTTGATCCATGTACAAGTTATGAATAAACACAATGAAGTATTTCAGAACTCCCACACATTATTATGGTCCACAAAGATGGATGCCTTTGCTTAGCCAATGAGACATAAGCAAACATCAGCAATGATATCCCTTGCTCTACGTCCTCTCCTGAATTTCTGGCAGTTCCCTGTCAATATGCTGCTGTAACTGATGTTGGATGATCTTAAGTAAAATTTGGCTTGTGTTTGCTATAAGTAATATAGTTCTATAGTTTGACCATTCCGTTGGGTCACCTTTAAGTGCAATGGGCACAAATAATGGATCTCTTCCATTCCAGTCCAGGTAGCTGTCTTCCAAATCTCCTGGCATAGACACTTGAATGCTTCTAGTGCTTCTTCAGCTTTCTGAGACATTTCAATGGGTGTTCCATCAACTCCTAGAGCCCTGTTTTTGGCTAATGCATTCAGTGTAGTTTCTTCCTTCAGCATCATTAGTTCTTGCTCATACGCTACCTGCTGAATTGTTACCCACATTAGTGACCAGCTAAGCAACACACTCATGTTGGTTTTTGTTGGGTTTTTTTTTTGCTTTCCATGTTTCATACTTCAAAGGTTCTCACTCAATTTCCTGGCACCATGTCACAAACTCTCTGCATGCAAGCCTTTATTGCAGACTCACTTTTCCTAAGGATATCTAGGATAGGACAGTTCATACCAGAAGTTGCTTTAGAATGAGATGCTCAGGATAGGATTCTGTATCTGGGTCATGAATCAGTCAGACAACAAGAATCTCGTTGCTAGTGTGCTTAATTTGAGAAACGCCTGGAATGCAATAATAACAATGACTAATACTTCAGGGGTGGCTGTTGATACCTTAGACTAGAGAAACAAACAAGAAAGGGCTTTATATACAAGGGCAATTGAATATTGAGAAAACATCCTAGCCCAGTCCAGATCAAGTCCATAAGTCTGATAATAGTCTATATGTCCAATACCAATCGATAAAGTCCTCTTCAGACCCATGAAACACATACAATGATGCCAAATGCAAGAAGATCACAGGCCAGTGAGTGGGAACTCTTGTGGATCCAGTGGCATTGTCAGCATCTCAGCACTGGCAGATGTCTCTAGGTGGCTTCTCTGGCTCCAGAGGTCTGGCTCCATCGGCCTCTCTCCATGTGTCTTCTCCGCAGGAATGTTTCACAGGGAGTGAACATGTGTCCTCCCTCCAGCGAGGTCATCAAATTACTACCTGATGGACAGGTTTGACTCCTTAACACCTCTAAAGGAGGTCATCAAGCTACTACCTGATGGACAGACTGGATTCTACTCCTTCACTCTGAATCCTCACATTGATACCAGATTATGTAACTTCCACAACCTAGTAGTAGGATAGCTTGATCAAATCTTATTTCTATTTTCAACTTTTTAAGGAGGCACCATCCTATTTCCAGCATTGCATGAGAGTTCCAATTTCTCCACATCTTCACCGGCATTTATTGTCAACCATCTTACTAGACTTTGGGATCAATGCTGGGTGAGATATCTCCCTGCTATTTTGATTTGCAGCTCTCTAATGGCTAATGATCACAAGCAGTCATCCATGTGTTTCTTAGCTGCTTGTATCTGATTTTGCTTAAGAAATATGCTTCTGGTTACTGTGACAGGATGAGAACTGTAGTCATAGTAGAACTAAAGGTAGGGCCAAAATAGGTTCTGTTGTGGAGATAGAGTGTGTTCGGACATTGATGAAATTATTCACAGGGATGTCAAAAATTATTCAAGAATTGTCACAGAGAAATCCTTAGGGCTCTGAAGCATAACTTGCCTGCCACAGCAGATAACCATTTGTTATTTAAAAAATAAGTTTCTCCTGAGGGAAGCAAGAATTACAGTTGCCAGTTGGATCTGTGGGAGATTGTTGCCAGGATTTCCAGGGATACCCAAACCCAAGGATGCTCAAGTCACTTATATTAAATGATGTGGCATTGGCATACAATTTACCTATATTCTCCCATACACTTTAAGTCATATCTATATTATTTATAATACCTAGTACAATATACACACTGTGTAAATAGCACTTTATGCTACCTTTTAGCCTTTGAGAAGGAGCCCTGATGGAGTAGGTGGTTAAGTATTTGGTTGCCAGCTGAAAGTTCCCGTTTAAACCTACCAACCACTGTGAGGGACAAAACTGAGGCTATCTGTTCCCATGAAGATTGGTCAACTCATTGTGACCTTATGCCTGAAACACTGCAGCCCTATGCGATCCTTACAACTATTGTTATGTTTGAGCCCATTGTTGCAACCAGTGTCAAACCGTCTGTTTGACGGTCTCCCTATTTTTTTCTGATCCTCTACTTTATAGAGGAGAAGATGGTCTCTCCTCATAGCATGTCCAAAGTATATAAAACAAAGTCGCTCATCCTCACTTCCAAGGCACACTCTGGTGGTACTTCCTCCAAGACAGATCTGTTGGAACTTCTGACAGTTCATGATGCTTTCAGCATTCTTTGCCATCACCATTATTCAAATGCACAACTTCTTCTCTGGTCTTCCTTATTCAGTGTGCAGCTTTCACTTGCATATGAGGTGACAGAAAAGACTATGACTTGGATCAGACACACCTTAATCCTCAAATGACACCTTTACTCTTACATACTTTTAAAGAGGTATTCAAATTCAAGAGCCAAGCTTTCTGCCATCAAGTCGCTTCCGACTCATTGCGACCCTGTAGGACAAACTGGAACTGCCCTTGTGGGTCTCCAAAACTCTAATTCCTTATGAAAGTAAGAAGCCTCATCTTTCTCCCATGGAGCTGATGGTGGTTTCAAACTGTTGATCTTGTGGATAGCAGTCCAGTGCTTTGTGGGTTTGCTTTGGGACTGCTTCCCAATATTTTCAATCTGCAATCAATTTAACCTGAAGGTGCCTGAATCCCTGGATGCGTATCCCACAGGGGGTCAACTGTGTATTAAAAAATGAAGTTCTTCATAAGGTAGAAGGAGCAGGAATGAAAGAAAGGGTAAGATTCAGCAACCTTGTGAAGGTGTTATACAGAATCAGGATCAAGAGCATTTCATCCATCATAAATCACAGTTAATTGATGATGCTTCTTCAGCTATTGTCTTTGTAGCTCCCACCCCACCAAGTGATTGGTGCTCATAATCCTCCAAAGAGATTGGCTAGCTCACTAATATTTTAAATAAGGCACATTCCAAAGTGTTAGGACCGTGCAAGTAGGTATTTGGAACCCTGATATCGACATTGGTCAGTTTGGTCATCCCTCTAGGATTTAAATGGACCATACAGAGATCGACTGTGGGACCTCACAACCACCCAGAAAAAAATAGCTAGGAATGACTATTCATGTGCTGAACGTTCTCAGTACAAGAAAAAGACCTGTGAGATGAGAGAGACGAGAAAGAGTGTCAGAGAAGCAGCAGCAAAAAAACAGAACCAGGAGCCCAGGAGGAGACAGACGTGTGGACTTTCTAGGCCACAAATGGAAAAAGCTGATGCCTTCAGCCAGGAAGCCTGCTGGTACAGCTGGGTGCCACAAGGCACTAAATCAAGGGAACTAGATCTGTCGATCCACCGAACGAGAGCTCTGCGCCTTGGGGACTTGGCTGACTGGCAGAGTGGGTTGTCTTTGGGTTTATTTCATCATAGTTAAAGGAACTTGATAAAACTTGCCTAAGCAGGGTACCGGCCAAATGGTCATAAGGTCTGGGAGTGCAAAGGGCCACTGCTGAAGAGAGGCTGTTCTGATCAAAGAATTGTATCCTACTTTGTTCACGAACCTGAATTACAACATGTAACTTCTTTAATAAACTCCATAACTATGAGTTTCATCTGTGTGCTTGTATAACCATTGCAATTATTGAATTTAGCAGAGACAGTGCCATGGGAAGGATGACTGATGTCAGAATTAGTAGAAAGTTTAGGGGGTGAAGGCATGTTTGATCTTTGCATAATAGCAGTTGGCCTTGGCGGATGCTGATGGAAAGATCTTCTCTCCCCTTGTGAAGCTAGAGGAGACCAGTTAACACCCCCATGCCTCTGTCTCACATAGAAATAGAAAAGGCAGAGGGCCTGGCATCCTGCGCAGGGAGTTTGACCAATCTGGTGGCTGGTTGATTAGAGTTTCTATTTTGCTTCTATTTTCCGTCAGTGGCGACAAGATCACCAAGCTATATGCAGCGTAGAAAAGGGAGTGTCAGCAGTGGGAGGAGAGAGGACATGCTACATGATATATTTTTCACCGTGGAAAATAAAGTATAATAGAAGATTCCTTTCCAAGGAGTATTTACCACCCATTTAGATTTGTGTATACAAAATCAGTCAGACAGCTGGCTAGTTTTCTTCAGGAATGCTCAACTTCTTGGTGTAGGCACAGAGCAGAAGTTAGCAGGGGAGGCGGGGGACAGGGGTGATGGGGTGGCGGGTGGTTAACTAGGGCTGGATTCTTGCCAGGTGAGTGCAATGGAGGAAGTGTCAAAGAGAAAATTACAGACTCCTTACTTTGATTTTAAGAGTTTTTCTAAGTCACAAAACCAAATTTTTAGCATTTAGGTCAAAGACTATTTTGATCACCCAATCAAAATATCACTTGATCTTGGAGCAGCATGGTTCAGCCAATCAGAATAAGATTAGCCAATGCTTGACCTCCTCTTCTTCTTCCTCCTTTTTCCCTTGTAAGCTTCATTATAACTAAGCTACATCAACCATTTGCTTCTTTTTAGGAACAACATGATCAGCTAGGTGCATATAGAATAACTTCTCAAAATAAAGTTTATGTTTTCATTTCTTTGAGTTCGTGTATTTTTTAAAAAGAGTGAAGATCAGTGATTACAAGGAGGAGTTATGGGATGTAAGCTTAGGAAGAAGTTGTCTTGTGCTGTTTAGTCAATTATGACTCATCGTGACCCCATTTTTCAAATGGAGTGTTCTTGGATGAAATCTTAAAAGAAGCAGATCACCAGGCTTTTTCTTTCACTGTGTTGCTAGGTGGGTTTGAACACCAACCTTTACTAGGCAGTATTCAAATCATTTGTGTCACCAGGAATCTACTTGGGAGGAGAGAGGAAATGAGGCAGGTAGTAGTTGATGGTGACAAGTGGAAGGTTTGGTGACTGGAGGACACCAGTGAGGCTATTGCTCTTGGAAGAGCTCTGTCTAGAGTGAGAGGCCAGGAGGCCATCGTATGTGGTGCAATAACTGGGGATACTGGGATCATGAACACGACACAGCCACAGCAGTGGATGATAAAGAGTACTAAGTCAAAGAAACATCCATCTATCCTGTCTTGACCTTATCCTTGTCTCCTCTCTGCACATTGAACTCCAACACATAACGGGTCCAACAATTATATAATAGCAGTCGATTTGGCAGTTCTCAGAGGACTTGGCTCTGTTCTCAACATTTATGAAAGAGCAATGAACTCTCAAAGGTTGTCGCTCTCAAGAAGAGAGTTAAGGCACAGTAAATAAGCCTAAGTCCACCTGGGATTGCAAGGGAAAGGGTCCTGGCAGCTTGATAAAGCTCCAGAAAAGATTAAGGGATGGCTTCCTTTGTGTTTGGGAAGGCTGCAAACAACATGGCAAAATGCTGTGCTGATGTGATAAGCTAGCTGCTCAATAGTATGAAAGGGGAGTTGGTTTAAGCAAATTCATTCAAACTCCAAATGTTAGAAACAAGAAAAAGCCCACATGCCCTTTTATTCTTATAAGGGACTGTTTACATATGAAATAAAATTATTATGAATATACACAGGAGCCTGGCAGGAGGGGAAAAAATTAACCAAGATGGAGAATCTAGGAAAGGTTCTGAACCTTTCCCCCAGTACAAAGGTACACCTTCTACCATGAGTCACTGATAACACAAATCAGTAAACAGACTAAATGAAAACAGCTTTTGAGTTCTGGTGCAGAGTATAAGGGCAAGCTCTTTCCATCTGGCTTTAAAGTTATCTCGCTTGAACGGTCCACATAGAGTCCTTAGATTAGACATCAGGTTCAAATTCTAGTTTCACTTAAGAGGCAGAAAGAAACTTTACTTTTATTATATCTGGTCTAATTCTATTCTAACAATTTTATAATCCCTTTCATGAATTTGTTGATAAGCTTTTCTCAGACAGCAAACTTCAGATATTTTTCTTATGGGTTGATTCCTTACTGGTAATTGAATTCATAGAATGCCATATTCTGAAATTCCCAACAACTGTACCTAAAGTATTTTTCAAAATGATTAACTTTTATACCTTCTTGAGATTTTTTTTCTTTGATTCAACCAACATAGTCTCCTTACCCACTAACCTACTGCCATCAAATAAATTCAAAAGCAAAGTAATTTACTGCCTTTAAATTACTGGGGGCCCTTCAATTAGTAATGCTGGCAAAATGGAACCTCCATCTACACCAGGACCCATATTTGCTCCATGTACAAAAGGAAATTAATGACCAAATGTAAATCCCAGAGCCACAAAGTTCATCAATGAGAAATAGGGAAAACGTAAGGGTCCTATTGCATGGCACAGACACATTATCAAATACAACAAAGGAAGCACACACCACAGAAAACAAAATAGGTGATTCGGCCTAATAAAATGAAGACATTCATGTGCAACAAAACACATCATTAGAAGGGCAAGAAGAGACCTCACTGACTAAGATAAAATCCTTAGCAATGGCAAAATATTAAGATTTAATCTCTAATATCCATGGAATACTACAACATTTCAATAAGAGGGAAAAAAACAATCACAATGATCGACATATAGACCCCACCCCCAGAGGGACAAACAACTGAAAAGTGGGTGAAAGGAGACAGCAATTGGTGTTATACATGAAAAAATACCTTAATAATTAATAACTTATCAAGGGGTCATGAAGGAGGGAAGAAAACAATGATGAGCTGATACCAAGGGCTCAAATAGAAAAGAAAATGTTTTGAAAATGATGATGGCAACATATGTTCAAATGTACTTGACACATGGATGGATGGATTGTGATCAGAGCTGTAAGAGCCCCCAATAAAATTATTTTTAAAAAGAAAAACAAAATAATCTAATTAAAAAGTAGGCAGAAGACATGAACAGCCAGTAAACAAAAAAGTGACATTCAATGGCTAGCAAATACTTGAAAAAATGGTCATGCTCACTAGCCATCCAGGAGATACAAATCAAAACAGAATGCAATATCACCTTACACCAACAATGACAAAAGGAAGATGAAGAATACAAGGGCAAACAATTGGAGGATGAATAACTCTCTTTTGCCAAAGAGTGTACTGGCCCAGATCAGAGATGAAATTAGGAAATTTCTAGAAACCAACAAGAATGACAACACGACGTACCAAAACTTATGGGATACAGCAAAGTCAGTTATCAGGGGAAGTTTCATAGCAATACATAAAAAAAGGAAGTTTCATAGCACACATAAAAAAAGGAAGAGAAACTTATGGAACAAAATTACAGCAACTAGAGCAGTGTCACCAAACAATCCAACTAATAGCAAAAGAAGAGAAAGAATAAAAATTAGGGCTGAGATTCAGGAGAGGGAAAATAAGAAAACTATGGGAGAAAATAATGCTGCTAAAAGTTGGTTCTTTGAGGGGGAAAGGAAGTGGTGTTAACAAACTCAGGACAAGGGAACAACAAGTGGTCCAAAATCAGCAGCAAGGAGCCTGTAGGATGCCTAGCAGGGCTTGAGCAAGGGTAATGTAACTGAGAGGAAATGCTGAAACCCAAATGAAGGCTGAGCATGATAGTGGGACAAAAGGAAAGTAAAAGGAAATAGAGGAAAGAACTAGGGGGTAACGAGTATTTATAGAGCTCTAAATATAGGTTTGTACACAGGTAAATATATTTATTTATAAGGATGAGGAAACAAATCTATGTGCATATAGTTATAGAATTAGTACTAAGGTACCAGATGGACATTGGGCCTCCACTCAAGTACTGCCTCAATGCAAGGACACTGTTCTATCAAACTGTCATTCCATTAAGCTCACCTTCCCAACATGATCTCTGAAGACATGTGGGTGCATAAGCAAATGTGGTGAAGAAAGCTGATGGTGCCCAGCTATCAAAAGATATAGCATCTGGCATTTTAAAGGCTTGAGGGTAAACAAGCGGTCATTTAGCACAGAAGCATCAAAGCCCACATGGAAGAAGCACACAGCCTGTGTGATCACGAGTTGTCAAAGGGATCAGTTATCAAGCATCAAGGAACAAAAATCACATCATTGTGAATGAGGGAGAGTGCAAAGGGGGGGACGCAAAGGCAATTTGTGGCCAAGTGAACATCCCCTTACAGAAGAGTCTCGGAGAGGAGACGAGATAGTCAGGGGACAGTATAGCAACAATGAAACATATAACTTTTCTCTGGTTCTTAAATGCTTCTTCCCTCCAACTATCATGATCCCTATTCTACCTTATAAATCCAGCTGGACCGGAGGATGTACACTGGTACAGATGGGAATTGGACACACAGAATAGAGGCCAGATCAACCCTTCAGGTCCAGTGGTGAGACGGGTGATACCGAGAGAGTGTAGGGAAGGTGAGGTAGAAAGGGGGAACCGATTATAAGGATTTACATATAATCTCCTCTCTGGAGGTCAGTCAACAGAAACATGGATGAAAGGAGATATTGGACAGTGTAAGATGACAAAATAATATTCACTTGTAAATTATCAAGGGTTCATGAGGGAGGGGTGACATAGAGGGTGACTAATGAGAGCTGATGGCAGGGCCTCAAGTGGAGGGCAGATATTTTGAGATTGATGATGGCAACAAACGTGCAAATGTGCTTGACACAATGTATGGATGTATGGATTGTGATAAGCACTGTATGAGCCCCCAGTAAAATGATTTTTTTAAGTTGGTTGTTCAAAAGGATAAATGGAATCTACAGGTATCTAGTGAACTTAACCAAAGAAAGGAAGGAATAAATTTCAATAGCAAGGATGAGGGATGAAAGAGGGGACATTACAATGGACCCTAGTGAAATCAAAAGTACTATGAAATCACAGTACTATGATCTAAGGGTGACCTCAACAAATGGCAGGACATTTCATGTTCATGGATCGGAAGACTCAATATAGTAAAGATGTCAGTTCTACTCAAGGCACTATATAAGTTCAATGCTGTCCTGATCCAAATTCCATCATCTTTCTTCAAAGAAATGGAAAAACTGATTACCAACTTCATATGGAGAGGGAAGAAACCCAGAATTAACAGAACTTCTCAAGAAGAAGGACAACATTGTAGGGTTTGCTTTACCCAACTTTAGCACCTACTGTACAGCCACAGTGGTCAAAAGTATGGTATTGGTATAATGATAGATATTGAGACCAATGGAAAAAAATAGAAAACCCAGAAATAAAATCATCAGCATCTAGACAACTGGTCTTCGATAAGAGCCCAAAAAATATCAACTGGGAACCCCTCTTCAACAACTGGTGCTGGAAAAAATGGATATCTACCTGCAGAAAAATGAAGCAAGACCCTTACCTCACTCCACATGGATCACAGATGTAGAGGTAAAACCCCAAGCTTTCATGACTATCAATGAGGGAATTGGAACAAATCTGAGAACTTTGACTAAGGGAATAATACATAGGCTATCGGAAATAAGGAAGGACAAAAACACAGAGGAGGCACAAATTGACTAGTGGGATATACTAAAGATAAAACACGTGTGTACATTGAAAGAATTCATTAAGATATGTGGGGGATTAGACCAGCTATCCCGCATCAAGCTGGGTTCGAACTGAGGTGTGCGGATGATAGGAAAAGAAAGAGCTATGTACAAAGCATGGGATCGGGAGGACTCCAATCGGATGGACTGAAGTCCCAAGTGTATTATATACTTTTATTACACAAGGGAATTGGTTACAAAACAAACATCAAAGAACTTAAACATTCCTAAACTCTTATTTATGCAAATGTTACTTAACTAGTCACAGTTTTTTAACCTTAGAATAATAAAAGCACTAGGTTCAAAGACAATCACACGGATATGAAAGATTCAAGAGAGCCTCAAAGAGATCATAAATACCTGAGTTATCCCTCAATGCTTTTAGCAGCAAAGTCACAAATAACAGTCATTTTGCAATGCTTTTGTCTGCAGAGACACAGAGAACTAAATAGTCACTCATTAGTAAACACCTTGATCAGCTGGATACTTCCTACACATGCCCCTTCTTTGTTATTAAAAATGAGCAAAGCGGGACCGCGTCTGTACTGCCAGTCCTTCAGACTTTGTGGAGGGGGTAACTCCACGAACTCGATTCAACTCAAGGCTGTTCAGATGGACTTGTGCAGTAATACGTGCTAGCATGGTTTGAAGACATTGCAGACAACAGGGTAGTAAAATGCAAAAAATTTCTGAAAAATCAATAATAATAATAATAACATATTCCTTATATTCATGCAGAAACAACCTAGGGTTAGCTATCTCATTGTTAAGCAAGCACATTTGATGCACATAGCAACTGTATCTTTTGTTAAGCGAGACATCCTCGAGAAAACTAAAACACCTGTTTTTCCAGACCTTGCATACTTTCTTGTTCTTGACAGTCTGTTCAAAACTTTAAATTACAGAGGAAATCAGCAGATACTGACACATAGGTCATGAGGATTTTCAGCTGTTTTAAGGTTGAGTCTTAATGGCCTTCAACATCTTTCTTTCCCCCTTTTTAATTTACAGAAGACATTTTCACTCAAAACGTCAGCAGATGACTGTGTCTGGCTTAGGTTGGGAGAGGTCCTGATGCCCTTACCCGTCATTGGGTCTACTGTTATTTAAAAATGGTTTCCTGTCTTAGGTTGGTACATCTGAACTCAATCCTCTTACCCGTCATTGACTAACCAGCCTCTGCCTTACACCCCTGTTTGGGGAGGGGGCGAAGTGCGCAGGTGCACTTCATGAAGTTTTGTTCCTAAGGCCAATAATTTAACAATAGCCTTGCACAGTATCATAGGAAGTGTGCATAAGATCAACAATACACACACTTCTGCTGTGACCATGTTATAAAGAGCATTAACTTTTTGTTCTAACTTTCTATCTTTTTGCGTACTCAACACATTAGTCGCATTTTTGGATAAAGTACAATTGCTTTAGTAATAGCAGTAGCAACTAAACAATATAGCTAAAATACTTACTATAAGCAACCCTACAAAAAATCTCTTCAAATACCTGTAACCATCTTTTTAAATAATAAAAGATTGATACAAAATTGCAATGACAATACCTTCAGGGTTTCAGGCAATACAACTGGACAAATTACAATTATTACAAGACATGTTAAACTTACAATCATCACGATCTATAATAATATTCCCTGCCAAAAGTTTATAAGGCGATGTTACACAGGCAGTAATGTTTCCTTGCAGTTTGTAGGAAAGGCCCATAAGCTTCACATTTCCAAAGTAGTCTCTATTTTCCATTCGGCAGTATTTTTTGAGTATTGTCCTGCTTGCTGGACCAATCGATGATATATCTCTCTTTTGTGATGTTATACTGGATGGGCTTGTCCGTGCGACATTATCTCCACAATATGGTTTGAGTCTCTAGTCCACAAGAAGAAAAAGACTGTGGAGCAGATGAGATTACATTTCCTTAAACTTGTACAGGGAAGACGTGAGTCATTAACCCACACTGATTTCCAGACTTCCCAGACAGCAGGATGTCAGAGTGGTGGATCAGGAACTTAAGCCTAGTACTGCTCTCTGCGGGAAGTCCTCAAAGCACTTGGAGGCAAATTACCATCTGCATGGTTTGCAAACTGCACCAACTTCTCTGGCAGTCACCTTGCTCCATCAGCATCCTGTGGGAAAAAAACACAAACATGCCCTCGCCCCCAAATTAGGAGGAGAGCTGGCTCTTGCCATTAAGTGGATCTTTCCATTTTACATATGCTTTGTCTTTATGTTTGGGAATCTTTTTCCAAAGGCAGTCAGAAGCAGACTGACTGTGTACATCCAAATTTTAAAAATTTTTAAATAAATAAAGTATGATTAATTAAATTGTGAGGAGTAGAAAGGGTATATCTCCCCCTTTTTCATTTTGTCTAAATATCGCTTAATAGTCCCATTAGCAGGTTCCACAATACCTTGGCCTTGAGGATTATACGAGATTCCAGTTATGTGTTTAATTCGAAAAGTGACACAAAATTGAACAAATGATTTACTAATATAAGCAGATCCATTATCTCTCTTTAAGCATTTAGGTATACCAATTATAGCAAAACAATGTAACATGTGTTGAATAAAACTAAAGATGTTTTTTCACCAGTCATAGGAGTGGCCACAATAAATCCAGAATAAGTGTCCACTGTAACATGCAAATATCTCAATTTACCAAATGAAGGAATGTGAGTAACACCCATCTGCCAGAGTCCCAGGAGCAGTCCCCTGGGACTAACACCTGAATGAGGAACTGGTGAATGGAGAACACAATGGGGACAAGCTTTTGCTATGTCCCTTGCTGCTTCTTTAGATAAGTTAAATTGACGTTTTAAAGCTTGGCTATTGGTGATGTAGTTGATGAGAACGCTGGGCTAAAGTAATTTGATCTTCAGATAAACTGGCAAATGCTGCTGCAGCTTGAGTTCCACAATCAGCTCAATTGTTGCCTTTTGCCAAAGCCCCTAGTAGGGAAGAATGAGCTCTGATATGTGCCGCAAAGTAGGGATATTTATGGTTCCAAAATAATTGTTGTAATTCACTAAATAAAGCCAAAATAGGTTCATTCTGCGATTGAGTACAAACAACAGTTTCTAAATTATTTAATACGAAAACAACATATAGGCTGTCTGAATAAATGTTAATGCAGATTGAGCTGGAAATTCTTTAACCATAGTATGTAGGTGCAGTTCCATTAGAGGAACCATCAATAAATATTATAAGGATATGAGGTATGGGTTTATTTTTTTAAATACTGGGGAAAATAAATAAATGTTTTTTTTAGCAAATTGTAACAATTTATCTGAAGGATAAATATTGTTCATCAATCCACAATATCCAGCAAATGCTAATTCCCATGAATCACAACTTTCCCATAAGAAGTTTTGGGTCTGTCATAAGGTATGACTATAGAATTAGGATCGTTTTCAAAATATTTAACAGACTCAGATCTATCTTTCATTACTAATTCAGCTATTTTTAAAAAATACGGTTTTAGAATTCTTTTTCTTGAAGAAGCTAAATATACCCACAATAATGGTCTTTTCTGCCATGACACACCAGATGTAAAAGTACCAAGGTTTATCATAATCAATGTACATAATTTGTTGTTCTTGAGTACGTAAATTTACTAAATTTAAGGCTTGTTCTGCTAATGGGGAAATTTCCCAAGTCGAATTTGGATCAGGATCTCCTGTTAAAATATCAAATAAAGTCTTAAGCTCTCCAGTACTTATTTTTAAATATGGTCTAAGCCAATTAATATCTCCTAATAATTTTTGAAAATCATTTAAAGTTTGTAAGTGATATTTTCTTATTTCTATCTTCTGGGGTTACACAAAACCTTTCTGTAAAATATGTCCTAAATATTTGTAAGGTTCAATAACTTGTACTTTTTCTTCTGCTATAACTAAAGCCATTTTAATGCTTCTCGTAATAAGTCAAAAATAAAGAGAACACCTTTTGGTCCCTATGAGCCATCAAAATATCATCCAAGTCATGAATGTTATACACTGATGTTTCAGAAGTTCTTACTGACTTTATAGCTGCAGTTACAAACTTTTGACATAACGTGACGCTATTAGACATTTCCTGACATAAGACTTTTCACTGATAACACTCCATAGGTTCTTTAAAATTAACACTAGGAACACTAAAAGCAAATCTTTTATAATCTTTGGGATCCAAGTATAGTTTGATATAATCAGACAGGTTGCCCTTTTTTAAAAGGTCTCAGCACTGCCTTGCATTTTTAAAAGCCAATTGTTTAATTTTTAATACAATTCCTGATTTTAATTAGACAAAGGGACAAAAATTAGCATATATTTGAAGGTTACATACTCTACAAATGATGGCAATATTTTCCTTGAGAGAGTAGTTTCATTGATATAATTTTTTTAAATACTCAAAAAAGACTCAACTTTAAGCAGTTATAAACACAAGCAAAAGTGATTTTATCCTTAAAATAAACATCCAGAAAAACCTCTCCGTACATACAAGTGAAAGAGTATGTAATACTTACACAAACACACACGTGCGCGCACGCACACACGCACACATTGTTCACACAAACAGCTTATATCTGCAGCATTTTGAAAACTCTCAAGAAGCTCAATTCCACAAGTAGTCTTTTCCTGACAAACACGCTTGAGCCAGCTGTTACTAGTTTTTTGCCCAAAACACATTCTCTCCTATCACGGCTTCTACTAACTCCATAGTAAAAGGAGCCACAGAACCATATTGAGAACAAGCAGATTTTAAGTCTTTTGCAGTATTGAATGGAATAACATCCTGGAATTCCTAAATCTACTCCCTATTATGTTGCTAATGACTCGTACTCTAGCTCCCAGGCTACCGCCTTTGTATCATCCCAGCAGGACACTCAGGTTGAAGCTTCTCAGAAAAGGCAAACATTCCTAAATCTTCATCATAATAACAACATATTAACTCATCCTCTAACTGCTCTGACTCGTCCCCTAACTGCTCAGCATCGCCAGGATTAAGGAGTTTCTCATCCTGGCTTTCAAAGCCCTCAGCTTCACTTTCCAGCAGCTTCAGCGGCGGCGGAGGGGGAGGAGCTGGAGGCTCAGCAGCAACTTTTCTTTCAATTTTGTTTGAGCATGCAAACGAATTATTCTCACCCTGGAGTCCCTCATGCCTAGGATCCAGGTTATCCCTAATATTCACAGTCCCATCCTCAGTAAACCAAGGACATATCTTAACCGCAAAATCTGAAAACTTCTCTAATCTTTGGTAACTTATTTTTGTTCCTCTATCTTTTAACATATTTTGAAGCATATTTACATATGTACGTTTACTAGAAACCTGTCCCATCATTTATTACTCCCGACTTTTCACCACTTACCCTTAATTTTCTCTGTAACGATTCACAGCCATGCTAACTCAGTGGTGTCCGTCACGGGATCCTCGGTTTCCAAAGTTCCAACTTTGGGTGCCATTAATGCGCCAGTGGAGACACATAGTGGGAATTGTGGCCACCCTGAGCCCACCATACTGAGGCTAGACACTGGGGGCATGCAACAGAGCAGCAGGGGAACAGAGCAATAAAGTCCCCAGAGAACACCAAAAATAGACTGTGGGACCAGGGTGTGGCATCCCATCAGACTCCACTGAAAAATATTCATAAAGGACAACAAATAGACCCTGAACTATTTATAGGCTTTTCTTTTCTTCTTCTTTTTGTCATTGACTTTTGTTGTTGTTGTAGCTATCGTTTTATTTTCTATTGTTGCTTTGATATGTCCGGTCTTGTGTTTATGCATATTGTTGTCACTTCATGTCTACCTGGATGGGATAGGCGGGATAAACAGGACAGAAGAGAGAACAACTGGAAAACACTTCCGGGGGGACATGGGATTGATGGAGTTGGGGGAAAGGAAGTGGGTGTTAACAAACCCAGGGACAAGGGAAAACAAGTGACTGACAATTGATGGGGAGGAGGGTGTAGGAAGTCAGGCAGGGCTTGGTCAAGGGCAATGTAACTGAGAAGAATACCTGAAACCCAAATGAAGGCTGAACATGATGGTGAGACAAGAGGAAAGTAAAAGGAAATAGAAGAAAGAACTAGTAGGCTAGGGGCATTTATAGAGATCTAAATGCAGGCATATACCTATGTAAATATACTTATATATGATAATGGGAAAATAGATCTGTATGCATGTACTTATGTGTTTAGTATTAAGGAAGCAGATGGACATTGGGCCTCTACTCAAATACTCCCTCAACACAAGAACACTTTGTTCTAATAATCTGGCACTCTGAGATGCTCAACTTCCTGACATGATCAATGAAGACACAGCGGATGCATAGGCAAATGTGGTGAAGAAAGCTGATAGTGCCCAGCTATTAAAAGATATAGCATCTTGAGAGTGATTGGGGCAAAGAATGTACAGATGTGCTTTATACAATTGATGTTATGTATATGTGTGGATTGTGATAAGAGTTGTATGAGCCCCTTATAAAATGTAAAAAAAGAAAATGATTAGGGCAAAGAATGTACAGATGTGCTGTAGTGAACTGCGTGTCTCCCTACCCTGGATTTTAGCCATGAATTTACTCTTGCCATACAAACTGCCCAGAGGTTTTTCTGCCCTTTGTTCCTTTCCCTCCAGAGGGTGGCTGCCCTGACCCTTGCTAGGATTGGTGATCTTTCACTAGCAGCTGCTATGCTCATTGGTCAATACATGTCTGATGGCATCTCCCCCCCAGGCTCACCAGGAATGCTTCATTAGCATACTTACCTGTTTGATCAGTTGCTCGCCATTCCTTCCTTGTTTGGAGATGCACGACTATTGGCTACCTCAGCTGTACCTTATTTCACATGTGACGTAATGGTGCCAGCCCTCGCTGGCTATTTAAACCTCTGCTCTCAGCTCAATAAAATGAGACTTGATCAGTTCGTGTCTTGCCTCCATTTCTCGTGCCCTTGCCCATCTTCATTCCCAGTCCCTCTTTCAGGTCCAAGTTGATGTCCTGCGAGCCAGGACAATGTGCTTTATACAATTGATGTATGTATATGTATGGATTGTGATAAGAGTTGTATGAGCCCCTAATAAAATGGTTTTTTTTAAAAAGATATAGCATCTGGGGTCTTAAAGACTCGTAGATAAACAAGCAAACATCTTGCTGAGAAACAATAAAGCCCCCATGGAAGAAGCACACCAGGCTGTGTGATCATGAGGTGTCAATGGGATCAGATATCATGCATCAAAGTGGATGTTACATGTCTTATCAAAATCCATACATACATCCATTGTGTCAAGCACACCTATGCATATGTTGCCATCATCATTTAAAAAATATTTTCTTTCTACTTGAGCCCGTGGTATCTGCTCATTTTCCCTCCCCACTCTCCCTCTCTCTTGAACCCTTGAAAATTTATAATTTTTTTCATGTCTTATACTAACCACTGTCTTCCTTTACCCACTTTCCTGTTGCCTACCCCCCTGGGAGGGAGTTATATGTAGATCATTGTGATCAGTTCCCACTTTCTCCCCTCACCTTCTGCTTCCCCTCCTGGTATCGCTACTCTTACTATTGGTCCTGACGAGTTTATCTGTCCTGGATTCCCTGTGTTGTGAGCTCTGGTACCCATGTACATGCTCTTGTCTAGCCGAATATTTGAGGTAGAAATGGGGTCGTGATACTGGGGGAGGGGGAATCACTAAAGAACTAGAGGAAAATTGTATGTTTCATCAGTGTTATACTGCACCCTGACTGGTTCACCTTTTGAACTTTTCTGTTTCTCTCTTACTTCATCATTGCTTCCATTCTTGTTAATGTCTCCTTGTCCAAGAGCAAGTTTCAGAGTGCTTCGGAGGCTTAAAATATTTCCAAGGGCATTGGGCCTCCGCTCAAGTACTTCCTCAAGGCAAGAATTCTTTGTTCTATTAAACTGGTATTCCATGATGCTCACCTTCCCAACATGATCACTGAAGACAAAGCGAGTGCATAAGCAAATGTGGTGAAGAAAGCTGATGGTGCCTGGCTATCAAAAGATATAACATCGGGCATCTTAAAGGCTTGAAGGTAAATAAGCGGCCATCTAGCTCAGAAGCAACAAAGCCACATGGAAGAAACACACTAGCCTGTGTGATCACAGGGTGTCGAAGGGATCAGTTATCAGGTATCAAAGAACAAAAAATCAAATCATTGTGATGAAGGGGGAGTGCAGAGTGGGGACCCAAGACCCATCTGTAGGCAACACATCCCCTTACATAAGGGTCTTGTGGAGGAGATGAGCAGTCAGGGTGCATTGCAGCAACAATGAACCATACAACTTTCCTGTAGTTCCTAAATGCTTCCTCCCCCCAATCCTCCCAAATATCATGATCCCAGTTCTGCCTTACAAATCTGGCTAAACCAAAGGATGTACACTGGTACAGATAGGAACCGGAAACACAGGGAATCCAGGACAGATGATCCCTTCAGGACCAGTGTTGAGAATGGCGATACTGGGAAGATGGAGGAAGGGTGAGGTGGAAAGGGGAACCGATTACAAGGATCTACATATAATCTCCTCCCTCGGGGATGGACAACAGAAAAGTGGGTGAAGGGAGATGTCGGACAGTGTAAGGCATGACAAAATAATAATAATAATAATTTATAAATTATCAGGGGTTCATGAGGAAGTGGGTAAAAGGGAGGGAGGGGGGAATGAGGAGCTGATACCAAGGGCTCAAACAGAAAGCAAATATTTTGAGAATGATGAGGGCAACAAATGTACAAATATTCTTGACACAATGGATGTATATATGGATTGTGATAAGAGTTGTATGAGCCCCCAATAAAATGATTTTTTAAATTCCAAGAAAAATAATTCTTCAGCCAATACTTCCCAGTCCTGTCTAGTGACCAAGAATGTTGACATAGTTGCTAGAGAATGAGAAGTAAACAAGCAAATACTTAAGACACAGGAGAAATTACGACATCAACTGGATGGGCTAAAACTAGAGCAATGGCCTCCAGAAAAACGCCCACATTGGACTGCTGAAGAAATTCTGGAACAAGAACGACTGTGGGCAGGAAGTGAGTCATCGAAGTAGGGGTCTTCAGCCAAATCTGGCAGAAATGCACCAAGGAAAGAGAGTGATAATAAAACATTCATTAAGGAAGAAGCTCATCACTCTTCAACTTTTAAGTTTCCAAACATGATCAGCTCCCAAATGTATGGCCAGCTTCTCCCCCAAAAGGGAAAGCTGGAGTGAAACAGTGCTCTGATCCTCAGGCTCGGTACCAGGATTTGACACGAAGCAGCAATCCCCTCCAAGGGTTGGGGGGAAAGTAGCTCCAGCTCGATAATCTAAAGGAGGATCAGAAGGGAACGGTGAAACTAAAGTAGTGGGAGTGAGTGCCTGTAAAAAGTAGAAAATGATGAAGGGGTGGCATCTGTTCTCCTCCAGCTTCACAAGAGAAAGGAAAATCAAACTCAGCAGCAGTATTGCCCAAGCTGTTTTCTGTGAGATTAAGGTCAGATGTGCCTCCACTGTCCATCCTTTTCACAATATTCTAGCCCCAACTGTCCCTCCTCCGGAATTCTACTTCTGTGCCTGTATCTGAAAATTCATGGCAAGGCCATACAGAACTCACAGCTGATGCTCATGAGTGGGAGGTTTACTGAGAAAGTTAAAGGGTTACAAATGCTCAGGAGACTGTTGTGCAGTCAGGACAGTTTCTTTTCTGCCGTGTCCAGAGACAGGCCTCCCTCTGACCCTCACTTGTCCTAGCTCAGGCAGTGTCCTGCTCAGGCAGTGTTAAGGAGCTCCGTTAAAACTGCCAATAAATGCTGAAATGGCAAGCTACTCTCCCATAACACCGTAAGCCTCAGCCTGAATGCATTCGACTCCAGCTTGGTATCAGCAAACCTAGCTGCCCCAATTAAGTGCCCAGAGCTACTCCACAAGCCAACCTCCTGCCCCAAACCTTTCGGCTCTCCTTGCTCTGTGAGCTGGGAAATCCACTGCTGTGTATCATGTTCTGGCTCCTGATTCTGCTACAACTGTTCTTCTACTGCTCCTCTGGTGTCAGAGTTGTCTCCTGGATCACAAAGGCGATCCTTTCAGGGACCAAAGGACACACTCTGTTCTTGGTTGGCTCCTTTCCCAGGCCAAAGGACACACTCTGTTCTTGGTTGGCTCCTTTCACGGGCCAAAGGACACACGCTGTTCTTGTTAGGTGCGATTGAGTAAGTTCCAATCCATAACGACCTTCCCCACAACACTGCCTGGTCCTGAACCATCCTCACAATTGTTCCTATGCTTGCTGTCATTGTTGCGGCCACGTATCAATCCATCTCCCTGAGAGTCTTCCTCTTTTTCACTACCCCTCTGCTTTACTAACATAATCTCCTTCTCCAAGGAATTGTCTCTCCTGACAACATGTCCAAAGTATGTCAGACGAAGTCTTGCCATCTTTGCCTCCAAGGAGCACTCTGGCTGTATCTCTTCCAAGAGAGATCGGTTTATTTCTTAGCAGTTCATGATACTTTCAATGTGCTTCTTCAACAGCACAATTCAAATGCATTGATTCTTCTTTGGTCTTTATTCACTGTCCAGCTTGTATATGCATACGATGCAATGGAAAATACCATGGCTTTTGTCAGGCCCACTGTAGTCCTCAAAGTAAAACCTTTGCTTCTTAGTACTCTAAGGGGGTCTTGTACGTAAGGTTTCCCTAATGAAACTTAGTACTCTAAGGGGGTCTTGTACGTAAGGTTTCCCTAATGAAACTTGTATTTTGACCACTTGACTGCTGTCCAAACCATGCATTCATATGTAGTCTTAAAATATCAGGAAATAATTGTAAAAATTATTCTGATTGGCTACCTAAAGTAAGTTCTTCTGATTGAGTGCTTAAGGTGAGTCATTTAGGACAGGCCCAGGCAAGTTTTTCATGTAAAAGAACGTAACCAGACAAGTTCCTTGTGCATCCACTTTTGTGCCTACTATTTATCACTCTCTACCACATTTTTTCCAGGGTCAAGATTTTCCTCCCTTGTTAACCCACCAGCAGTAAGTGTCACCTTCTCAGAAGCCAGGACAAGATGGGGTTGGAGTTAGCTCTTATGTAATCCACTTCAATCCTACCAAAGACCTGGAGTTTTGGAGCGTCCTTACACTGCAGAGTTGGTCTTGACAGTGATTCAGTGTCTGAAATCTGGTTTGGAAGTAGAGCAGGTAAAAGAAGATTGTGAGAATTCTCCCTTTTTCTATGTAGTTCTTATAATGTCAAATACAAATGAAGAAGAGATCTCTGTCTTTTTAATTCTCCTAGCATTCATTTTAGAAAATTGTTCATTCTTTCTCTGTCTCTTTGAAAAGTGTTTAAACCTGGATATCTCTTGCTTGAAACCTTCAAGGTCATCATCAAGGAGAATCTCCTCCCACTGACTAGTTTTCTGGAAGGAGATGAATGTACCTCCAGGTGGCCCAGACTCCAAATAGCAAGCCCATCTTCTGCCACTATGATATGGGACAATTAGCAATTTGATCTTAAAAACATAAATGAAATCTACTTTAAAAAAAATCTCTTTAGGGAATACGTGTGGCTGGTGGGAAGGAATGAGAGTGAAGACATCAAGGAGTTGATTTGCTTGAGAAAAGCAATGAGTCCTCCATAGACAATTCCCACTGGCTGGAATTGTTAAGATGTCAAATGACTAAGATCAGGTATGTGATTTAAAGTAAAAGCCCCAAACAAAACGCCGGTTATCAAATGGATTCAGGCTTCAAGTGACCCTCCAGGTCACTGTGCACTGTGCATTTCCAAAAGAACAAATTGTCTCCCAGAGAAAGTACAAGCAGAATGTTCCTACAGATGCAACCACAGCAAGACTCTCTGTCTTACAAACTTTGGCGTTTTATCAGAAGAGAGTGTCCTTGGAGAAGGACATCATGCTGGGTAAAGCACAGGGCTAGTGAAAAGGAGGAAGCTCCTTGACAAGCTAGAGTGACCCAGCGTCTGTAGCTCTGGACTCAAACCCAGGGACAATTGTGAGGATGACACAGGACTGGCTAGTGTTTTGTTTTGTTGTCGCTGTGAGTCTGAACCTACTTGAGGGCACCTAACAACATACAGTGTCTCTTGAAATATGTTAAATCTCCGCCCTAGGTGTGTTTTTTAATATAACTCTAGAGTCAATGGTCCATAAGTTAAGGCGTCCCCCTCCCCCGTTTTTTGTTGGCAACCTGGTTGTTTAAAAAATATTTATCTTTTTTCTCTTTATCTCATTGGGAAGAACGTTTTGGAACTCTTTAAAGGGCACTGTGCGTTATTACACTGATGACCACTATGTATCAGTATCTTGAGTTGTCACCCTACTAGAGGGTGTGACTCAAGTTACCACCCTTAGCTTCCAAGGGGATATGATCTGAAGCCAATATAGAGGAATACTCTGCAAAGTTCATACCTTTCTTTGGTCCCTGCCTCTGCCTCATCTTCATCTTCCCACTGGTGCTTGGGACCTCATGCTTGAGCTGACTTACCAATCTTGAAGACAAAATGGGTACATAATCAAATGTGGTAAAGAAAGCTGATGGTGCCCAGCTATCAAAAGATATAGCATCTGGGTTCTTAAAGGCTTGAAGATAAACAAGTGGCCATCTAGTTCAGAAGCAACAAAGCCCACATGGAAGAAGCCCACCAGTCTGTGTGATCATGAGGTGTCAATGGGATCAGGTATCAGAACAAAATCATACCCAAGGTGAACGTGGGGGGGCGGGGGTTGGGCAGGGGGCATGGAGTGGAGACCCAATGCCCCTCTGTAGACAATTGGAAATCCCCTCACAGAGGGGTCACAGGGAAGAGATGAGCCAGTCAGGATGCAGTATAGCACCAATGAAACACATAACTTTCCTCTAGTTCTTTGGTGCTTCCTTCACCCTACTATTATGACCTCAATTCTACCTTACCAATTGGATTAGACCAGAACATGAACACTGCTACAGATAAGAGTCAGAAACACAGGGACTCCAGGTTAGATAGACACCTCAGGGACAATAATGAGAGTAGAGATACCAGGAGGATTAGGGGAGGGGAAGGGGAAGAAGGGGAAATCGATCACAAGGATCAACTTAGAACGTCCTCCCAGGGGGGTGAATAATGAAAAAGAGGTGAGGGGTGACAGAGGATGATGTAAGACATGAAAATAATAATCTATACCTTATCAAGGGTTTGTGACGGAGGGAGGGGGAAGAAATGGGGAACTGATATCAGGGGCTCAAGTAGGAAGAAAATGCTTTGAAAATGATGATGGCAGCACATGTGCAAATGTGCTTTACACACTGGAGGAATGTATGGAGTTGGATGAGAGATGTAAGAGCCCCCAATAAAAGTATTTAATTTAAAAAATGTGTTGGTGAAAATGAGGAAAAGCTGGGACCCTCATACTCTGCTGATAAGAATGTAAAACAGTATAAATGTCTTTGGAAATCTGATCCTCCAAAGGTTACACATATGGTTGCCATATGACCCAGTAATGCCACTAGATATAAACTTGAGATTTTAGGACACATGTCTATATAGAAACTTGAACATAAATATTTACAGTCACATTTTACAATAACAAAATTTTAGTGAAATACCTGAATAATTTATGCACTGATGGATACATAGACAAAATGCGTTATATTTAGACAAAGCCTTCAAGTGGCACTAGCTGAAACATTGGTGGTTCACATCTACACAGAGGCACCTTGGAAGGTAGGCCTGTCAATTTGCTTCTGAAGGATCATGACCTTGAAAGCAGATCTATACTTTGCACAAAGGTCACCATGAGTCAGTGTCAGGGGAAGCCAGCCCCTAACACATCATTACGGGTCCGGTAGGCACAATTGTACAGTGATAATAAGTAAAGATCATAGTAAAGTCATAGAAAGCATGCGAGATAGAAGTGAAGTATTGAAATAAATGGGAGTCAGACAAGTTTCATGGTAGCATGTTCACCTCAGCCCCACTCGATGGTCCATGTGGAGGCAGAGAGAGAGTTTAATGGTAGCCCCGGCCCCTTTTATATTCTCTGGGGACATGCAAGCCCCCTAATTACAGGTAAGGACATACGTCACAGGAAGGGGCTGTACCATAGGTAATATAGTAATCAGAAGGGGTGGTCTAGGGACATACACGCAATAGGAAGGGGAGGGGGGTTATACATGTGACAAGATGGGCGGATCCTAGGTTCAGGATGGCGGCCTAACTTTGACCTATTCCCTAGATCTCCATAGGAACCATTCTCAGTAGGGTGTGAACGCTTGGTCTCAGGCCTCAAGGAGGAAGTTTATTGTGAGGCCTGCCATATAGTCTGGTTGACTAACTGCCCTAGAGGCCTACCCTATAGTCTGGTGGCTTAACTACCCTGGGGAGGATGTCTGTAAGCGTTTGACCTCTCCCCACAAGTCAGAGTTGGCTCAACAGCAACTAAGAGCAATAGCAAATCCATGCCATGAGTTATTTGTCAATGAAAGGAATAAAGTATACTTACATGGTACAAACTGGATGAACCTGAAAACCTGAGACCAAGTGAAACTTGCTGTTTACAAAGACTGTATAGTCTATGATTCAATTTATACGAAGCGCCAAATAAGCAAATGGATAAACACAGGAAGTAAAATAGTAGCTGGGGGGTGGAAACACAGTTTTCTTTTTGGTCACAATTGTACAACTCTGTGAATGAACCCCTCGCTTTTACACTTCACACGAGCAAATTTTATGGCATGTGAGTTATATCTCCAAAAATGCCTATTAGCATTTTTCAAAGACCTGTATCTGAATCCCTGTCTTTCCATAAAACTACGAACCTACTGGAAGGACCACGCCAAACTTGTAGTAAAATACCTGCAATAATTGATGCACTAATGGATACATAAACAAAATGTGTTACATTCCAGATGGGAACTAGAAACACAGGGAATCCAGGGTGGCGATACTGGGAGGGTAGAGGGAGAGTGGGTTGGAAAGGGGGAACCGATTATAAGGATCTACATACGGCCTCCTCCCTTGGGGACAGACAACAGAATAGTGGGTGAAAGGAGATGTCGGACAGGGCAAGATATGACAAAATAATAATTTATAATTTATCAAGGGTTCATGAGGGAAGGAGGAGCGGGGAGGGAGGAGAAAGATGAGGAGCTGATGCCAGTGGCTTAGGTGGAGAGCAAATGTTTTGAGAATGATGAGGGCATGAATGTACAAATGTGCTTTACACAATTGATGCATGTGTGGATTGTGATAAGAGTTGCATGAGCTCCTAATAAAACTATATAAAAATGTGTTACATTCATGCAAAGCCTTCAGGTGGCACTAGCTGAAACATTGGTTGTTCACATCTACACAGGCACCTTGGCAGGTAGCTCTGGCAATTTGCTTCTGAAGGATCACGACCTTGAAAGCAGATCTGTACTTTGCACAAATGAGGTTCACCTCTGATGAGAAGCGTACCTCTGATAGCCACAACTGGGGGCCAAGGAGACAAGAAGTATAGAACATGCGCTGTGGACAAGGAGCACCAGACTCAGCTACCATCTCAGAGGGCGTTGCTTCTGCAAGGCTGGCCCAGGCCTCCCAGAGACTGACCAGATGGGCCCAGAAATCATAGCAGAGCTGGGAGAGCAATGGGAGCAGTGGGGGCTCACCTGGAGTAGACTCATAAACACAAGTGAAACCTTGAGCAGCAGTGGAATGATTCTGTGTCAATGTCCAGAAAAGTGGTCGCCCATAAGCTGCTGCTGCCCTTCATCATCTTCCTGGAGCTTGCCTTCCTGGGAGGCCTGGTTTCATACAAATTCTTCCACCACCATTAATCTTCCAAGAGAGGAGTCGCGGACCAGAGCGTTGACCCTGTGAATGAATCTTAGGGACCGGGAATAACGAGAGGCTGCTGTGGGCTGACAGTTCTAGGATGGCACTGTCCATCTGAACTACAGAAGGAGGAAGAGGAGAGAGAAAACCGCCTATATATGAAAGAAAAGCAACAAGATCAAAGATATACCAAGATAATAGATGCTGTTTATGATTCCTTAGGGAAAAAACAACAACAACAAACGATGAAATGGCAAACAAGAATAGAAAACTATTTTCAACATCATTATCACCTGTTGTTGCTGCTGCTGCTGGGTGACCTCCAATTGATTGGAACTCAGTGACCCCATGAAAGCCATTCCTAAGCCTGTGCTCGTCTTCGCGATCACATCTATGTTAGCAGCCTTTGCGTCAGTCGGTCTCATGGAGAGTCTTCTTGTTGCTGTCCTTCTCTAGGGATTGGTCCTTTGTGATAATATACCTAAAGTGCATTAGAAAACGTCTTACCGCTGATGCTCTGGAAACAGTTCATGGCATACTTAATATTATTCACCCAACACCATAATTCCAAAGCACCAATTATTCTTTGGTCTTCCTTATTCACGATCCAGCTTCTGTATGCATATTAGACAACGGAAAACACCATGGCTTGGAGCAGGCCCACTTTAGTCCTCAAAGTAACATCTTTCTTGTTAACATTTTGAAGATTTAGGGTGTGTGTTTTTTTGGTGGCAGATTTTCTCAATGTAACCCATCACTGGATGTCTCGACTGCTACTTCCATGAGCATTCCTTGTGGAGCTAAATAAAATCAAATCCTTGACAGTGCCAACCTTTGCTTCCTTTGTCATGATGTCACTTACTGATCCAGGTGTGGTGATTTTGTCTTATAGTGAGGCATAATCCATACTCAAAGTTGGAGTCTTTGATCTTCAACAGTAAGTGCTTTAAATCTTCTTTACACTCAGCCAGCAAGATTGGTCATATGGCTTACACAGGTTGGATTATTTGTTCAGCATACAGATTACGTATATAGAAAGGACAGAATCCTGATGCACACAGCTTCTGGCTTTAAACCACACAGGATCTTCATGTTCTGCCTATTTGACTACATACAGTTGCACATGAGAAAAATTACGTGTTCTGAAATTCCTATTATTCAGAGTGTTATCAATTACTTGTTATAATACACAGCCTAATGCCTTTCTTAGTCAATGAAGCACAGCTACCTGTCTCTGATATTCTTTGTCTTCAACATCCATCTGATATCAGCGATGATATCCCTCCTTGCATCTCCTCTTCTGAATTTGACTTCAATTTCTGTCAGTTCTTTGTTCAGATATTACTGCAGCTGTTTTTTAATTATCTTCAGCAAAACTTTGTGTGATATTAATGATATTGTTCAATAATTCCCGCATTCTGTTGCATCATGTTTCTTTGGAATAGTCACAAATACGGATCTCTCCTAGTTGGCTGTCCAGGTGGCAGTCCTCCTTCTGTCATGGCACAGTTGAGGGAGTGCTTCCAACGCTGAATCCATTGACTGAAGCATCTAAATCGGTCAGTTTCTGGGGCATAGTTCTTCTCCAACACCTGCAGTACAGTTTGGGCTTCTTCCTTCAATATTATGTTTTTGACCATATGGTACCACCTGAAATTGTTGAAACAGCAGCCAATTCTTTTGGGATGGTGACTGTGTATTCCTTCCATCTTTTGATGCTTCCAGTGTTCAGTACTTTGCCCATAGAATCCCTTTGCATCGCAACTTCTTGTTGTTAGATGCCAAAGAATTGGTTTTTGATTCATGCCAACCCATGTACACCAGAAGGAAACTGCCTGGTCCTGTGCCAACTTCACAATTGTTATTAGGTTTGAATTAATTTTTGCAGCCACTGGTTCAACGCATCTCTTTGAGGATCTTCCTCTTTTTCACTGACTCTCCACCACACCAAGGATAAAGTCCTTTTCCAGGGACAAATTTCTCCTGATAACATGTCTAAAGTATGTGAGATGAAGTCTTACCATCCTTGCTTTTAAGCATTCTGGTTTCAAGACTGATCTATTTATTGTTCGGGCAGTCCATGGTACTTTCAATACTCTCCAACAAGAACTTAATTCAAATACTTCAATTCTCCCGCAGTCTTCCTTATCCATGGTCTATTTTTCATATTCATATGAGGTGATTGAATATATCATGGCTTGGGTCAGGCCTTCAAAGTGATATCTTTGGTTTGTAACATGTTAAAGAGATCTTGTGTGGAAGTTTTGCTCAGTGCAGCATATTCCTTGAGTTCTCGACTGCTACTTCCACATTACAATTAGATGCTTGACATTTTTCTTCAGTTCCTTCAATGGGAGAAATGTCATGCATGTTCTTCCAATTTTGTTTCGTAACTCCAGGTGTTTCAGCATTTCCTTATAATACTTTATTTTGTCTCCTTAAGCTGCCCTTTGAAACTGTGTTAATCCAGGTAGACTAGAGAAACAAATCCTTAGACATACATATGTGTATAAGAAAGAGCTTTCTATACAAGAGCAGTTGAATATTGAGAAAACATCCCAGCCCAGTCAGATCAAGCCCATAAGCCCATTATTAGCCCATATGTCTTACACCAATCTATAAAGTCCTTTTCAGACTCACAAAACACATGCAATGATGCCAAATGCACCCCAGACCTGTCTGTGGATGCAAAGTCTGTGGATCCAGTGGCGACAGAAGCATCTCGGCACTGGCAGGGGTCTCCACATGGCTCCTCCAGTTTCAGGGGATGGGGGTCTATCGGTGTAGTGCCAGGTGTCTTGTCAATAGAACATCTTTCAGGGAATGAGCAGAGAGAGAAGTGTCTTCTGCCTCCAAGGAGGAAATATAGGTGTTCCCAGAATTCTCAGAAGGCCATGCCCACACAGAAGCCTCATTGGTTATATCTTGATTGATGGGCCAGACTCCACCCCTTCACTTGTAATCCTTTCAAACTGACAGCAGATTATGTAACGGCCACAGAAATCTTCTGTTCAATGTTTTTACCTCACATCCCTTTGGGGCTTTTCTTTCTTTCTCTCTTCCTCCCTTACTTCCTTTCTCTCTTTTCAGTGACTTTTTTCTCTTTCATATATGATGTTCTTGTCATCTCACAACTTATTTGGTCATGGATCATTAGTTTTCTGTGCACTAGAACATGGACATTTTCTCTAATTTCAGGTGAGATTATACTCTAGGTCATACTAGGCTCTCATGAATTTATCCGAATTTTCTTATGAGAAATTGATGGTCTGTTTCACAGTCAGCCCCTGGTTCTATTCTAACTGATGAAGTTGATCTTCTTTATAATTTCTTTCCACAGATAAATACAGTTTGATTCTTGTATATCCTAACAGAGAGGTGTATATTCACTCTGTTGTTGAAAAGCAGGCATTCATAGTGAATAAATCATTAGTCTTGCAACATTCTATCACACAATCTTCAGTCATTTCTATCACCAAGCCCATGGGTTTTAACTACCTATTCTTTCTTTATACTTCCAACTTTTACATTCTAATCACCAGCAATTGTCAATGCATCTTGATTGCATGTTTAATCAACTTCCGATTGCAAAAGTTGGTAACAATTCTTCAATTTCTTCACCGTTTGGCATTAAATGGCTGTTTCATTTATTTGAACAGAATTGTTTTAACTGGTCTTCCATGTAGGCTTATGGATATTATCATTGATAGGTATTATAATAGATATCATTGATTATACTTCAGGATATATTGATACATTATACTTCATGAAATGTTATTTTTGACCATGAATGTGATGTCATTTACTCTACAATATGTTATTTCTGATATGGTAAACCATACGATTGTCCAACTCAATAATAGTCCCTTTTAGCTCACTCATGCCTAGGATATTGGTTTTTATGGGTTATATTTCTTTCTTTCTTTTTAATTTATTGTGATTTGAATTAAAAAATTACACAGAAAATTAATTTCCCATTAATCAATTTATATATATTTTTGTTTCATAACATTAGTTGCTGGTCTGTATCCCGCATCTGGCTCAGATATCCATACATTGCCTGCTGGTCCTGGTAATATTGCCATATACCTGTTGACCTTGGGATCATCTACGTCTGCCTCCACCACCCTGTGACCTTCCTGCTTCCAGGTTTGTCTTCCGGCTTACTGGTTCACCAGCTCCAACCACTATAACAGAGCTAATGTTACAGAAAAACGGTGGCTAAATGACAATACCAAACTGAATTCTCAACCTACAGTGGCTTTTGATGCTAAAGTAAGGGCATTGATTGGGAATAGATGGGAACCTGAAACTTGGAGTGGGTACATATGGGCAAATAATCAGGAAGATAGGGAGGGTGAGCTCCTGAATTCCATTGATTCACTTCTACCAAAAGCACCACCCCCTCCTTCTAAAGAGATTATTTCACTCTCTGTAAACCCTGTTTCCTCCGAACACAGTTAAGGAGATTAGCTCAATGTGTGTGTTGATAAATTTGGAACATTGCCTGAGGCAAGGGACAAGATACTGCTGCCAGACCTATAGTTTGACCTGTCTCAACAAATCCCAAAAGGTGGAGTACAAATGCTAAACCAAGAAAAGATATAATCTACTCCTAAAAAGCTGTTAGAGTTTTGTAATATATACCAACAGAAACCTGGAGAATATGTGTGGGAATGGTCGTTAAGGGAATGAGATAAAGAGGCAAGGAATAGAAGCTTGTACAGCCTGAGTTTGTTGATATGGGCTCTCTAAGCACAGACTTTCTGTTCCACGATGCCACTTGAGAGGTTAGGAGAGGATCTTATAGTCCATTTGATGTCATCATCATTCTCAAAACATTTGCCTTCTACTTGAGCCCTTAATATTGGCTGCTCATTTCCCCCCTCCCTCCCCACTGCCCCCCTACCTCAAAAAAATTATTTTTATTTTGTCATATGTTCACTGTCCAACATCTCCCTCTTCTCTGCTGTCCATCCCCCAGGGAGGAGGTCACATGTAGATCCTTGTAATCAGTTTCCCCTTTCCAACCCACCCTCCCTACACCCCCCAAGAATCGCCACTCACACCACTGGTCCTGAAGGGATCATCTGTCCTGGATTCCCTGTGTTTCCAGTTCCTATCTGTACCAGTGTCCATCCTCTGGTCTAGCCAGACTTGCAAGGTAGAATTGAGATCATGACAGTGGAGGGGGCGGGGAGAAGGAAGCATTTAGGAACTAGAGGAAATTTGTATTTTTCATCATTGCTACATCGCACCCTGACTGGCTCATCTTCCGAAACCCTTCTGTAAGGGGGTGTCCAGTGGTCTACAAATGGGCTTTGGGTCTCCACTCTGCACCACCACCACCACCCCCCCACCGCCGCCTCATTCACTATGGTAAGATTTTTTGTTCTTTGATGCCTGATAACTGATCCCTTCGACAGCTCGTGATCACACAGTCTGGTGTGCTTCTTCCATGTGGGCTTTGTTGCTTCTGAGCTAGATGCCGCTTGTTTACCTTCAAGCCTTTAAGACCCCAGACACTATCTCTTTTGGTAGCTGGGCACCATCAGCTTTCTTCTGCAGGCATATATTCTTTGTATGCCTCTTCTATCTTTCAATATTTTGGCCATAGAATCCTTTAATATCAAACTCAGTGCTTGAGGTTTGTCATCAGTTCTTTCAGTTTGAGAAATGTTGAGCATGCTCTTCTTTTGGCTTTCTAACTCAAGGTCTTGGTGCAATTCATTGTAATACTTTACTTATCTTTTCCAATTGACCTCTGAAATTTTTGTCCAGCTGTTTTACGTTGTCATTTTTTTTACATTTACTTGGCACTCTGTATGTGAAAGCAAGTTTCGGAGTCTCTTGTGATAACCATTTTGATTTGTTTGGGTTTTTTTTTCCTTTTTCTTTCTTTATTTCCTGTCTTTTGATGACCTGTCTTTTTTCTTTCTTTCTTTCTTTCTTCATGTACAATATTCTTGATGCCCAACCACAACTCATCAAGTCTTCTTTCTGTCATTAGTATTCAATACGTCAAATCTAAGGTGTTCTAGAAATTCAAGTGGGATCTACCCAAGGTTGAATTATAGCTCTTATTGATTTGTTTTCATTTCCTCCAATTTGAACCCTAGCTTACATGTAATAAATGACAATCTGCCTCACAGTCACCCCTGGGCTTGTTGAGGCTGATGACTGAGCTTCTCCATCATCTTCTTTTATAGGAATAGTCAATTTGATTTCTACCTGTTGAGGTCCAGGTTTATAGTCACTGTTTATGTTGCTGTTATTGTTGTTTTTAGAGATACTTGCAGTGAAGAAATTGTTGGTCTTGCAAAAGTCTATTAATAATCTCCAGCTTCATTTTATCACCAAATGTATATATCCAATTACAACAAAGACCCTTCATCTTTGTTTCCAACTTTCACATTTCAATTACCAGTAGCTACCAGTGCACCTTGATTACATGTTTGATCAGTTTCAGGCAGAAGAAATTGCTGGAATTCTTCGATTTCTTTGTCCTTATCTTTAGTGGTTGATACACAAATTTGATTAATACTTGTATTAACTCAGTGTCTCCCAAAGTGGTTGATATCGACCCCAGTGGGGCACTGAAACGATCCAATGAGGCTGCCAAAAGCAGATACCCACAGGTTATCTCACACTAGGGGCTATAGTATACAAAAGTTTGAATCACCAGGGATTTAATTCCTTTTCCTGGAGTGGGGACAGGAGGCTAAATACGTTTGTTAACCTGTGTATCATCTGCACTGCCTTGTAGGCACGTAGATATTATACTCCTACATTTAGCATTGTACTTCCAGGCAGATCTTGACATTCTGCTTTTGACAAAGAATGTGATGCCATTCCTAATGAGTTTTTCATTTCTGTAGAGTAAACTATATGCTGATCAAAATGGCCTATACTGGTCCATTTTAGCTCACTAATGCTTAGGATATAAATCTTGATGGCTTCCATTTCATTTTGGTTGACTTCCACATTTCATAGAACCATATTTCCTACATTCTATGTTGTCATTTTTAATGGCTCCTTGCAGATATTTCTTTTCTTTTTTTTTTCCCTTTTAAACGTTTTATTAGGGGCTCATACAACTCTTATCACAATCCATACATATACATACATCAATTGTATAAAGCACATCTGTACATTCTTTGCCCTAATCATTTTCTTTTTTTTTTTTTAAATTTTAACAATTTATTGGGGCTCATACAATTCTTTTCACAGTTCATGCATATACATACATCAATTGTATAAAGCACATCTGTACAGTCTTTGCCCTAATCATTTTTTCTCTTTTCTTCTTTTACATTTTATTAGGGACTCATACAACTCTTACCACAATCCATACATATACATACATCAATTGTATAAAGCACATCCATACATTCCCTGCCCCAATCATTCTCAAGGCATTTGCTCTCCACTTAAGCCCCTTGCATCAGGTGCAGATATTTCTTCTCATCTTGAATAGTGTTCCATCAGAAAATGAACTTCATAAAACCTTTATTCCATCCATTTCATTAATGTTGATGCTACTTTGAGGAAGCAACTCTCCTTCAGTTGCAATTTCAGTGCCTTTCAACCTAATGCACTCACCTTTTGGCACTCTATCAGACAATGTTCCATTGCTAATTTTTCAAAAATGATTGTCTATTGTTTCTCCCTAGTTTGATTTTTAGTCTGGAAGCTTCATTTATTCTGTTTCGTATTGATTACCCAACTGGTATTTGAAATTCCAGTGGCGCAGCTTCTAGCTTCGCAGCAACATGCCAGCCTCCACAGAATGAGACCTGACAAAGGAGTGGGGGTCCACTAGGATGTTGAAAAAAGAAATGAGAAGGTAAAAATGAAAGAAAACAAATGCTAGCAAAGATGTTAAGACATTGGAAGCCTTATCCATTGCTGAGGCTCCTGGTGGCAGGTGGTTTAACCATTGGGCTGCCACCTGCAAAGTCACCCCTTTGAAGTCACCAGCCACTCTCTGGGAGAAAGATGAGGCTTTCTACTCCAGAAAAATGTACAGTCTCAGAAATCAGGTCACTAGGAGTCAGAATGTTTTCAAGGATCATCCACGCTTGTCCCATGTATCAAGACTTCATTTCTCCTATGGTTGAGGAATAGTCCACTGTAATGTGTATAGACCATAATTTGTTCATTCCTCTGGTTTTGATGAGCACTTTGGTTATTTCCATTTGGAGCTGTTGTAAATTATACTACAATAAACTTTGGTGTGCATATGCCCGTTTTTGTTTTTGATTTTTTTGCTCTGTCAAGTCTCCTGTACATGTAGCTAGGAGTGAAATCTCTGAGTCACATGGTAGTTGTATGTTTAACTTCAGGAAAAAAAGTGCCAAAATATTTACCACAGTGGTTATTTCATTTTCTATTTCTATCCCCAAACCCATTGCCATCCTTGAAAACATTAGATTGAGTGAAGTAAGTCAATCACAAGAGGGCAAGTAAGCCTTCGTTTATATGAAGTAGGAAGAATACTTAAATATATACAAGCAAGTGGTTGCAAATCATGGTTGATATAATTAATGTGGTTGATATCATTAAACTGTATATAAAATGCTAAATCGTCAAATATAATGTTATGCATATTTTTATTATGCATATTTTAATATAAAAAACCAACAAGACTTATAAGAACCACACCCCACAGAGGACAGTTCTATTTGGACACACATGGAGTATCCCTGGGTTTCAATCAACAGCATCACAACTGCTTTTACTAGTATCTGAATCCTGGTTGCACCATTTGCTATCAGCATCACCTTGGGCAAGTTAAACAACCACCCTAAAACCACCCCTTGTGTGTATATATTGGTAACTATATTTTGTGAAACCACACAGCAAATGTTGTGCATAAAAGAGCCAATGGTAACCTCTGTGTATTGGCCTCAGGTTGTTTATGTCACAGCAAACTGAAGCCCTTAACCCAAGAATGTCCTCTGGAGTCAAACTCAAATGTATACACACAAGTTGTTTTGGTTTGGTTTTTTTTTTTGGTGATATCTATTTTTAATGTAATAACATATATTATCTCATTTTCATTTTTTAAAAATCCAGTATCAAGACAATTACAGAGCATTATAGTCACACCAGCAAATTAAAAGTGGTTTGGGGATGGGGGAGGGAGCAGTGAGATTTGAAGTTTGGGCGATGTTTTTTTCCCTACTTTCCCACGACCTAAGGCACGCTAGTAAGTACAACATGTGCTCCCGACAAGGGGCAGTCAACGTGACCGAGGGGAAGCGGGACCAGACAGGAAGGTGGGTTCCTCACTGGATGGCCAGGGTGTCCCGAGGGCTGGGTTGTAGAGTCGCCGTGTGGAATACACCTGCAGTCTCCGTCCTTGTGTGTCTGGACAGGCATCCAGCAGTATCAGGTGACTCAAACACACGAGCGCTGGGATGTACGTGCTCAGGGACTCATTCAGAGCCACCAGAGTGAAGATAGCCCCAATCATGAGCAGCGTCAAAAGCAAATTACTGATCTCTTGCAGGATCGAGGAGCCCAGGACCAGCAGCGACCCAGCCAGCAATTCCAGCCAGCCCACCGCAGCTTGGTAGCTCAAGGGATCTGGCTGGTAGCCGAGCCCCTTCAACGGGAACACCTCAGCAAACTGCTCAAACAGGGCTTTCTAGGGGCAGCAGAGAATGCACATCAGCCACACTCCACAACCCACCTCCCCTCCGCTCTGCTGGGGCATTTCGTGCCTGCGCGCTCAACCTCGCCTCGCCTAATGGAGGGCAGCTCCAGGGCTGAGACAAGCCTGGGGAGGAAAGGAGCTCCATGTGGGGCTCACACAAGTTGTTTTAGGTAAACAAAAACACCTTTGGAGTTTTCTGACCCAGCGACTGTCATCTTGCTGCAGAACGAAGAAGCTGGGCTGTGGCAAGACACAAGACAAGAAGGGTGGGAGAGCTTATGTGTCTTGAGATGATACAATATTCCCTTGTCTTCTTCCACGGGGAGTTTTCTTGACCTCTTTCCTTGTTGGTAGCTTCCAGAGATGCTTGCTATGAAAGACCTTCTGCTGTGGGACCCCACCCCTGCAAGAAGAGTCTAGGCTTCAGCCCCAACAGATAGCTTGTGGTGGAAGGCTGCGGTGGGGGAAGCATAACCTTGCTTTTGATCAGCTCCAAACCCCTCAAACACACTGCAGAGGTTTAGCATCGACCAAAGGATGCATTCTGTGTTCATAACTTTCCTTCCCGCACAAGCATATTTCCTCTCTTATTTATTCGATGGTTGTACATTTTACACCCATCAAAGGGAAGCTAAAAGCCAAAAGATACATCCCAAACTACACCTGATCACCTTAAAATATTTATGCATCTTAAAGTGGAGTCTTCCAAATTTGGAGTCTTCAAAAGTGGAGTCTTCCAAATTTGGGCTAATTTTGATTTAAGTAGAACGACCACTTTCAAAATCTCTTGCCTGAGACTTTTGGTCACACATAGGCATAGTTTCCCATGCCAAGCTGTCTTCTGAGTGTTATATAATTATTATCACATGTAATCTTCATGGTTGTTTCAGTAAGGTAGATACTGTAGTTACCCTGCTTTTATCTGTAGATATTTTTCCTTTTACCATAGCTGCATCAAATGGTTGTGTACCTTGCCCGAGGTCACAGAGAGCTATCATTTGAACCAAGATTCAACTCCTTGCAATCTGGCTCTTGAGTCTTCTACACGTTGCTCTGTTGACTATCACATAGCCCACAGGTACACCTCCACAAACAATCATTCCTCCCATCTCTATAAAAACTAAACTAAAAGTTTCACTAAAATACCGAAACCAATATTCCATATATTTTCTATAAAAATTCTCGAAGAATGCCCTACTCTTCTTATTTCTTAACTTGATTGTGAGCCTCTGCTTTTTCCCCAGTGCCTTGACTACAGCTAGTATTTCTTCCTGGAAGTTCCATTGAAACCTCCACCACAGGTGTGACCCTGCTGATATTTGAAACGCTGGTGACATAGCTTTCGCATCATAGGAGCACACAAGCCACCACACTACAACAAACTGGCACACAGGGAGTGGTAGCTGCCTTTGCATTTTTAAAAACACGATAAAATAGAATGTAGAAGATCCAGAGTGTCAACACATCTGCAAGTCAAAAGATATGAAAGCAAATACTCAACTATTACATTGCCGTATAAGTAATTTCCTTATATAAATGCTGAGTAAACACGTTTAATTTTTTTTTTGCTTTTGAGTTTTGAGAATTCTTTTTTTTAACATTTTATTAGGGACTCATACAACTCTTATCACATTCCATGCATATACATACATCAATTGTATAAAGCACATCTGTACATTCTTTGCCCTCATCATTTTCAAAGCATTTGCTCTCCACTTAAGCCCTTGGCATCAAGTACTCTTTTTCCCTGCCCTCCCTGCTGCCCCCTCCCTCATGAGCCCTTGATAATTTATAAATTATTATTTTGTCATATCTTGCCCTATCCAGCATCTCCCTTCACCCCCTTTTCTGTTGTCCGTCCCCCAGGGAGGAGGTCACATGTAGATCCTTGTAATCGGTTCCCCTTTCCAACCCACTCACCCTCTACCCTCCCAGTATCGCCCCTCACACCCCTGATCCTGAAGGTATCATCCACCCTGGATTCCCTGTGCCTCCAGCTCCTATATGCACCAGTGTACAACCTCTGCTCTATCCAGACTTGCAAGGTAGAATTCGGATCATGGTAGTGGGGAGGAGGAGGAGAAGCATTTAGTATCTGGGGGAAAGCTGTATTCTTCATCGGTGCTACGTCGCACCCTGACTGACTCATCTCCTCCTCTAGACCCCTCTGTGAGGGGATCTCCAGTGGCCAACAAATGGGCTTTGGGTCTCCACTCTGCACTTCCCTCTTTATTCACTATGATAAGATTTTTTTTGATGGTGCCTTATACCTGATCTCTTCGACACCTCGTGATTGCACAGGCTGGTGTGCTTCTTCCATGTGGACTTTGTTGCTTCTGAGCTAGATGGTTGCTTATTCACCTACGTTTAATATTAAGCATGTGTCTAGCTCCAGTTTCTCTTTTATTTGTGGAAACTTTTAAAAGTCAACCTAACTGATTTATTCATTTATTAAATAAGGTTAGAAATATTTTCCTTCCTACTAGTCCAGGAAGCTTTTAAAAATAAAATAAGGTATATAGGATTTGGGAGAGGGGGAAATTTAGGAGACTCCATATTTTCTTTACAAATTTTGACACTATTTCTTTATTGTAAACCTAGATTTGGAGGCTGCTGGGGAAATACAGTTACAACAAAACCGGTTTCCAATCCAAAAACCCTCCCCCCTAAGTAGAAAAGAAAGAAAACAGTTTTATGATTAAATAAACATCGAACCAGAATAATTAAAGGGTTAATCCCTAGAGAGATTGAAAAAAAAAAACAGAAAGTGGATTTCACTTATGTTTTCAAGGTAAAATGAGTAATTGTCCCAGCCCTTAATGTCAGAGAATGGACTTGCTACTTGCAGTATGGGCCGCCTGAAGTCACATTCATGTTCTTCCAGAAAACCAGTAGGTGGGAAAGAGACTTTCCTTGATAATTACTTTTCAAGAGTGAAGTCCAGATTTAAGGAGCTCTCAAAGAGATCAAGAAAGAATGAGCAATTTTCCAAAGTGAATGCTGGGTTTGTGTGTGGGGTGTGGTGGGGTGGGTAGGGGGAGATGGGGAAGGACAGATATCTCTTCTTTTTCATTTGTATTTTTCCTTATAGGAACGATATAGGAAAAAGTTGGAGATAATATTTAGAATTAAGGAAACTCTAAATGCCATCTATGTTTTGTGGCCCTGCCTCTAGCCCATTGTATGACTGATGAGGAAGAGCGAGGAGAGACTATGACTATTAGTTGGGACACAGTGGCATCATCAGGGCTGGTGTTACCCAGTGAGGCAACTCATGGTGGTGCCGCACCCCACAGACCTTCTCCGCCTCCGTTACCAAACCATGCCTAAGCTTTTGTCATATGAGTTGCTCTAATGAAACTTGCAAATCATACTGCCCATACATCACTGACTATCACGGCAATAGCATGGAAGAAGTAACTAGCAAACTTAAAATTAAACCGTCCAATGACAGACAATAGCCCTTGCCGGATGAACGCAAGTGTTCGGAGTGTTCCCTGTCGTTGGAGAATGATGTGTCATTATTATTGGATAACAATGGCAGCTCTGACCGGAGCTCATTAGAAGGTTCGAGTGTACGTTTGCGTCGAGTTTTAAGCCTCTTTGGTGTATTGATATGTGTAAGCGAGGCTTACTAAAAATGTTTTTTACGGTTATGACTAACTCTACAGAGATTTTTGTGACGAGAGAATAAATTACAGCTGAAAGATGGCACAGATTTTTAGAGAGGCACTGTGGGGTCACACTCAGAGGGTCCCACGAGGTCCACGTCCTTCCCATTCCCTGCATCCCTTAGTGGCACCTTTGTTATGAATTTCCAATTCTGTGAACTTCGACTCTTGATTCGAAAAGTTGACCACCGTGACACATATTTCTTTTCTAGCCCTGGAGGGTCAAGACCAAATTCAATTGCTACTGTACGGAGAAATAAAAACAAAATATACTCTTAACCTCAATACCATTACAATGAAACATTTTTTAATTAAAAGAAAGAAGAGAAAGAAAACAGCATTAGGCGAGAACGTGATGATCACAGGTAATCCCTTAAAGCTGTGGTTATCAAAATGTGGGCCATGCACCTTTGGGGGTCCAATGATCCTTTCACAGGGGTCACCTGATTCATAACAGTAGCAAAATTACAGTATGACGTGGCAATGAAAATAGCTTTATGTTTGGGGGGAGTCTGGCATTAGGAAGATTGAGAACCACTACAAGAGACTGAAGACGTAGGTTTGTCTTACATTTGACTTGAGTGGATACAAATCATTAGATTTGATGCGTGGAGGTAGATTTGCAATCTGGGGTCCAGGCCAGCTGGGGTTCAGATAACCCTCCTTCAAAGGAGAAGAAAGGCCAGGCAGGACTTTCCAGGACTGGCATTTCAAAAAGGTGATGGTTTACAATCTTTCCAAATAATTTTTTTCTCTCCCACAGCAACCCTATAGGACTGCCCCTGTGGGTTTGTTTCAAGACTACAGAACTGCCTATAGAACCCTGTAGAACTGCCCCTAGATTTGCCTTTAGGTCTCCTCCAGAAATCGTGTGTAACGCAGACAACAAGTGTTTCTCAGCAGGGAGCACCCAGCAACTGGTCTCTCGGGAGCCTTCAACCAGGAAGCCGCCCTTGCATTGTCTATCCAGAGGTCGGCAACCGCCAGTTGCCTCCGGACTCGGGAATCAATCGTGGCTGTTCTTGAGGGAGATGGGAATTGATGACGTTGGGGAACCTAAGTGTGCAAGGAAGTGCTCACCATCCTTTCACGAGAACGGGAGAACGTACCGAAAAGATGGTCTTTGCCCAAACATCATTGGCTCTGAGCCGAAGAGAACGAGGAAGCTGTGCGCGGGTCTGGAGTTTGTCCCTCCCAGCTGGCTGAGCCAGCGAGCTGTCCCTGGGTGGCCCGGGCCAATGGCAGGGGACCTCACAAAGCCCAGCCCCGCGGAAGGCGCGGTCCGGGCTTGTTGGTTTCTCTTTGATGCTGGAGTTCACGGCTGCTCTGGCGCTTACTCTGGGTCCTTGAAACCAGCGAGCCCCCAAGCGATTCCGGGGGAACTGTAAGGGGTCGAGTACCCAGCGAAATGCTGAGACTCGTGCTAGACTGCCTTCTGCTGCTCCCTTTCCTCATCCTCTTCACCTTGGAATCTTTCGTGAAGCTTTTTATTCCCAAAAAGAGGAAATCCGTCGCCGGAGAAATCGTCCTGATCACGGGAGCTGGACATGGAATTGGGAGACTGACTGCCTATGAATTTGCCAAACGTAAAAGCAAACTGGTCCTGTGGGATATAAATAAGGTAATCGGGTTCCCTTTGCTTTGTTTTCCGGGACCTTTAATTCGAGCACACGTCCACGTTTTGCAAGAAATTCTCTGTGGAGGACAGAGAAAAAATTACTACTGTCCTCTAACAGAAGTGGGGGGGGGGGTGTCAATTGGTTAACGTGTTTGTGATCACCACAACCGATAACCACCCACTTACTGCCCCCATTGTTCTTTGATATTGCAAATTTAGCCTCACTTTTTATCTCTAAGCTGTAATCACAGATCCCTCTATTGTCAGCACCAGGGCAAGTATTGTTTTAGCTTGTACCTCTTAAAAAGTCTGACCATTGTTAAAAGATGCTGCCTGATAACTGATCCCACTGAAACCTCGTGATCACACAGGCTGGTGTGCTTCTTCCATGTGGACTTTGTTGTTTCTCAACTGGATGGCCCCTTGTTTAACTTCAAGCTGTTAAGACCCTAGACACTGTATCTTTGGATAGCTGGGCACTATCAATTTTCTTCACCACATTTGCTTATGCACCCGCTTTGTGTTCAGCGATCCTGCAGGGAAGGTGAGCATTATGGAATGCCGGGTTAGTAGAACAAAGTGTTCTTGCATTGTGGGAGTACTTGATTAGAGGTCCAATGTCCATCTGCTATCTTAGTACTAACCCTATAAATATATGTATGAAGATCTATTTCCCTACCATCCTATATAAATATATTTACATATGTACATGCTTGTATTTCGACCTCTGTAAATGCCCTTTGCCTCCTAGTTCTTTCCTGTATTTCCTTTTACTTTCCCCTTGTCCCACTATTAAGTTCAGCCTCCATTTGGGTTTCAGGAATTCCCCTCGGTTACATTGCCCTTGATCAAGCCCTACCAGGCCCCTTACACCCTCTACTCATTCATTTTAGATCATTTGTTGTTCCCTCATCTCTGGGTTTATTAACGCCCATTTCCTTTATCCCGCCTCCCCCACGTCTCCCCAGAATAGTCAGTCCCGTTGATTTCTCTTCCAGATTGTTTACCAGCCTACTCTAGATAGACCTGCAGAGATCATCATATGCACAAAAACAGGACAGAGCAAAACAAAGCAACAAAAGAAAACAAAAACAACAACAACAGCTTTCCTTTCTGCAAAGTGGATAAATTAAGAGTGCCTGTCTGATGTAGTTCACTTATCTAGCAAACTTTAAAGAGTTCCTAGTGGTAAAAAAAGCGTCTTGTGCCTTCAGACTTTTTACTAGTAATAAAAGAAATTGCATACTGAGCTTGGTTAATTGATCATTGAACATAGAACTTAGGCTTGCTAGTTTTTCATTTTTATTGTTTGTTTTTTACTCTTTGGGAGGTTGTATCAGGAAAAGGACACCATGCTTGGTAAAGTAGGGGTTAACCAGATGAATGGATGTGGCACAGTAGCTCCAGGGGCTCAAAGGCCATAATTGTGAGGGTGTTGTAGAACCCAGTGGTTCCTATGAGTCAGAACTGACCTAACAACAACTGTACCAGACTGTAACAGACTTCACAGAGCTGGGAGGTTTACACACAAATGCACCTAAGTATTAGTACACTGCCTGGCTCAGGGTAGGCACAAGTAAGAGGTATGAGTCATTATTTCTGTTTGAGATAAAATGTAAAAGAGTTTGGTAGATGGTTGTCTCTAAATACCCAGTGCTAGTTTGTACAAATTTTTCTCTAATCTGGATTGGATGCATTTAACCAACAGATAATTCAGGGTATCTTATCTGACAGATACTCTTCTGATAGAAAATTGAGGATGCAGCAGCGAGCCCAAAACAACAAAAAAGTCAATCCCGCCACCAGCCCTAGGAGGTGGGGATGCAAAGCAGATAAGGTACTCTGTAAACCTGTGTAACTTTGCTGAATAGTAATACATTATAAGGAAAGATTAGAACATAAAAGGAAACAGGGACTTGCTTTGACATTGTAGAGGAGGTATTGAAATTGTACAAGTTGACTGGGAAAGCTCCCTTGGATCCTTGAACATACATCAGAAGAAGGTGAGGACTTCATGAGCTTGGCTGTTATCTCTGTGGAGAGCGTGGCACCCTCAACCCTGGGACAAGTCCCAGAGTGAAGGAAGGGAGAGAAAAAAGTGTAAGTCAGAAACCTGTCAGAGAAGGGAAATGAAGCCATTTTCCACTAGTAGATAGCAAGGTAGTAAGATTGCACCCTGTGAAAGGTGGAAACGTTTTTAGGAGGCCTGGATCAATAAGCAGACCCATTGAATTTTGGCTCTCGCAGGTTCCTCTGTTTAAGAATGGTCTATAGATCCATCCTGTCCAATACACTAGGAGATTGTAGGCATTAGCATATGGTGCATTTTATATTGATTACATGTTAAGATGACACTTTTAGAGGTATGTTGTATTAAATAAAATGCCATTAAAATTTTTTAAAGGAATTCTTATTTTAGTTCTTCATTTTATTATTATTACTATTTTTAAAAGATCATTTTATTGGGGGCTCTTAAGCTCTTATAACAATCCACACATCTGTTGTATCAAGCATATTTGTACATATGTTGCCACCATCATTTTCTAAACATTTACTTTCTATTTGAGCACTTGGTATCAAAGAGCTCCTCTTTTTTCCCTCTCCCCCTCCCATCCTCGTAACCCCTTGATAAATTACTATTTATTATTTTCATATATTACATCAAGTGCTGCCTCCCTTCGTCCACATTCTGCTATTAAAATGTTTAATGCAGCTGCTGGAAAAATGAAAAATTAATGCACAGGTCACATGCTTTTAACGAGATCATTGATCTCGGGGGATAGGAGCTCCACGCCAGAGAGGCTCTTGTTAAATTTAGGCTTTTAACAAAATGCCGTGGAAAGATTCAAACAGATTTCTATTAAAGAGCGAGAGGTGGGGGTAGGAGGACAGAGATGGTTAGGAGACTGATGTCATAACTCAGGAGAGGTGATGGTGGTGTGGCTGACCATGACGGTAGTTGTAGCAGAGGTGAGAAGTAGTCAGAAAATGAAGGACATATCAGGTGAAGTTTAATTAGCTCAAGAGTTAGAATTGGCCCAATGGCACACACCAATAAATCAGTTTAATTAAAATCATCTATCGTTTATTTTGAGATAGCCTTCCAGTCATTTTGTTGGCAGGATATATTTTAAAAATAAAATTGTTCGTGTTTGTAGTTATGTTAGCGGCTTTGGTAGCCTTCAATGTCCTTATTTCGCAAAATAAAAGGTTGGTAATATCAGCTCAGTGTACACACCCTACTCTAATTTTCTTGGTTTTAAACAGATTTTAAATTCCAAAGTCTGAGAGCCACTGATCCAGGTTGCGCTGAGAAGGACTAATGGGGGGTTTGGGCAGTTCAGGGAGGCGAAACCAGAGATGTAATAAACACCTGGTCTGGTGAGTATGTGGTAGAAAAGTAAGAAAGTGGAATAGAGTTTGAGAATATCTTGGGATCGATCTGGAATGATAGGGAGGGGTCAGAGCAAAGTTTCTTTCACCTAATGTACAAAGACAAATTGTCTCCAGAGACTATTTCTCAGATTCGCCCAATTTATGAGGGAAGATGGCATGTGGAGAAATAGTCCGAAGGTGCAACAATCTCAGGATGTCCAGAACTGACGTTGTTCAAACCCATCATTAAGTCTGCAAAGAAGGAACATGAATTGATGAGGAAATGAGTGGTGACTTCGTTTGCTTTGTTGTTGGACTAAACTTGAAGGAGTGCTATGGGCTAGTTATTCCGTTTCTGAAGGTAATCTATGTGGAACTCCCTAACTCGTGCTGAACCTAAGCAGGCCTCTTCGTGAATGAAGACAAGATCTATTGTAGTAAGTGCTGAGAACAGATTATGGGAATGTGTGTGAGCGATTATGAAAAGGTGAATGTGTAAGTGAAAAAAACAAATGAGAGGAATCAGAAAAACATTAAAATTTCTAGTACTCTTGTACTAGTATCTGTGTAGAAACTTTAGTTGTGGGATAATATGATTTTAAAAAGAGAGATTAAGTCAAGACAAAGGAAGAGCTCAGGATGAGGATCTGAAAACCGAATCAAAGATGTTAGGGTAAATAATCCAACAGGTCTTCAAGGGACTTTCTAAGGCAGTGGTTCTCATCCTGTGGGTCTCAAAGGCTTATACAGGGGTCACCTAACACCATCCGAAAACCCATATTTCCAATGGTCTTAGGAATTGTCTCCAGGTGGGTCTGCCCACATGCAGATACCGCCACATACAAGTACCCAGTGTGAAGACTGTTACCCATACTACACCGTGCTTCAAAACAAAATTTCATCTATTTGTCAGATCTAGACAATAAAACCAGGTGATAACAGTCTTATTTTCTGACTGGTAGTGAATAAAGAAGGGCTGACTTGAAGCAGGGCTTATATGCTGATTGGCTTACAGTACGTATGTAGACGTCTTAGATTGGTTATTAAGAAGCCTTCGTAGTGAGGTCAGCAGTCTGAAGTTCGAACCTACCAGCTTACCTGTGGGAGAAAGATGAGGCTTTCTACTCCCCTAAAGATTTACAGAATTAGAAACCCACAGGGAGAGATCTATTCTGCCCTGTGGAGTTACCGTGAGTTGGAATTGACTTGATGCCAGTGAGGAGGAGGAGGAGATTGATTACATGGGATAATGACAGAGTATCTAACTAAGTTATGTCACAAGATGGATCCCAAGACAAAGATTCTTATGAGTTGTTCAGACTGACTCTTGCCAAGCCTGTATCCAACAGAAGGAAACACTGCCGAATCTTCACAATCGTTATGTTTTAATCCATTGTTGGGTTTCAGCCCATCATTGTAGCCACTGTGTCAGTTAATCCCACTGGGGGGGTCTTCCTCTTTTTCTCATCACTGTCCTTCTACTTTACCAAGAATGATGTTGTTTCCAGTGACTGATCCCTTTTGATCATGAGTCCAAAGAACAGGAGACAAAGTATGGCCTCTATTGCTTCTTCTTCTTCTTCTTTTTTTTTTGCTTTTTAGATCATTTTATTGGGGGCTCATACAATTCTTATCATAATCCATCCATCCATCCATCCATGTTTCTTCCATGTGGGCTTTGTTGCTTCTGAACTAGATGCCCAGTTGTTTATCTTAAAGCCTTTAAGACCCCAGACACTGTATCTTTTGATAGCTGGGCACCATTAGCTTTCTTCACCATGTTTGCTTATGCACATGTTTGTCTTCTGTGATTGTATCAGGAAGGTGGGCACCCACTGATATGATTTTTAGTTCTTTGATGTCTGATAACTGGTCCCTTCTACACCTCGTGGTCAGACAGACTGGTGTGCTTCTTCCATGTGGGCTTTGTCGTTTCTAAGCTAGATGGCCGCTTGTTTATCTTCAAGCCTTTAAGACCCCAGATGCTATATCTTTTGATAGCCGGGCACCATCAGCTCTCTTCACCACATTTGCTTATGCACACATTTTTTCTTCAGTGGTCATGTGGGGAAGGTGTGCATCCTGGAATGGCCAATTTAATAGAACAATGTGTTCTTGCATTGAGTAAGTGCTTGAGTGGAGGCCCAATGTCCATCTGCTGCCTTAATACTAAGCCTATAAATATATGTACATAGATTTGTTTCCCCACACTCTTATATAAATATATTTACATATGTACATTCCAGTATTTAGACCTCTATAAATACCCTTTGTCACCTAGTTCTTTCCTCTATTTCCTTCTATTTTTCTCTTTTCCCACTATCATGCTCAGCCTTCATTTGGATTTCAGTAATTTCTCTCAGTTACCTTACTCTTGCTGAATCCCTACCATGTCTCTCACACCCTCCTTGCCACTGATTTCAGATCATTTGTTGCTCTCCTGTCCTGGGTTGGTCAGCACCACCTCCTTACCCCCTCCTCACCCTCTCCCATGTCTCCCTGGAACCATTGGTCCCGTTGTTTTCTCCTCTAGACTATTCATCCAGTCTGTCTTATCTAGATAGATCTGTAGAGATAATAATATGCACCAAAAATCAAGCCATAGCAAGATAGGCGATGTGTGAGGACACAACGATGACAACAAAAGAGGAAACCAACTACCCATAGAAGAATAAATTAATTAAAAGAAAAAAATTTAAAAGAAAGAAAAACCTGTAAATAGATCAAGGTCTGATTTTTTTTATCTCTAGGCATGTCCTTCAGTCAGGTCCAATGGGGTACCATGCTTTGGCCCCAGATTCTGTCCTTTGTACTCCCTTGGGGGCTCCCTGCTCTGCTCCCACAGTTGCTCTGCCGCATACTTTTAGTGGTTTGTCTCGGTGTCAGAGGGTGAGTCTGGGCCAGTCCCAACACTGAGTCTCCAGTGTTGTCCCATTAGGGCCCTGGGCCATCAAGGTATGGTGTGTCTCATAGTGGGGTCAGCCATATTTTCCACTCAGTCCATTGGCTGTTCAGAGCGGGCATATCGTCCTCCAGGCCTGATGGGCCAGGATGTACGCAACTCTCTCTTCCTCCCCCTTCATTTGCTCCCATTTGCTCTGATCGGACATGCCCCTCTCCCCTAGCTGCAGCTTCAGTGCCGTCCTCTCAAGTAAATTATTCTGGGGTGAGGGGCAGTTGTCCACGTAGCTGGTATGGGGCTGAGCCCTCAAGTCTCTCCACGGGCTCCTCACTCTTTGCCGGCACACTGCATTCATCTGCCACTGGCTTTATATCTGGTCCCTCTTTCCCTGTGAGACACAAACAATACCCTCCCCTTGGTTGGGTCAGTGCCCTATTCCCCCATCACACATCTTTTTTTCTTTCTTTCCCCTTTCCTCCCTCCACCTCCTTTGTAGTTGGCTACCATATGTATCCCTGGATTTGGTTTGGCCCCTGCCATACTACCTGGACCTCACCCCTTGAGTGTTTGTATACAGTAGCTTTTTCCCTGTGCCCCTTTTGCACTTACCTTTCTGTTCTCTCTTATATATATATATAAACTTACCTCAGCGGACAGATGTTGTACTTGTCTTTTTGTGCTTGGCTTACTTCACTTAGCATAATTTCCTCCAATTCTTCCCTTGTGTTGATATCCTTCATGCGTTCATCACTGCTGTTTAGCAATGCATAGCACTCCATTGTATGTATGTAACACAGTGTTTTAATCCATTCACCTATTGATGGAAATTTGGGTTGTTTCCAACTCCTTGTGATTGTGAACTGTGCCGCAATGAACATTGGAGCACAGATGTCTGGCCTTGGTTTGTTTCTTGCCTCTTCTGGGTATATGCCCAGTAGAGGGATTCTGGGTCATATGGTAACTCTATTTCCATCTGTTTGAGAAATCACCAAATCGATTTCCACAGTGACTGTACATACCTACAGGTCCACCAGAAGTGGATGAGAGTTCCTATCTCACCACAGCCCCTCCAATACATGTTGCTTTCTGATTTTTTGAATTGGGCTATCTTTGAGGGTGTTAGGTGGTATCTCATAGTTGTTTTGATTTGCATTTCTCTTATTGCTAATGATAGGGAACATTTTCTCATATGTTCATTGGCCATTCAGATTTCAGATTCTGTGAAATTTCTGTTCAGGTCCTTTGCCCACCTCCTCAGTGGGTAATTAGTTTTTCTCTTATTGTAAGCTTGCAAAGTATTGTTAATTTTAGTAATAAGGCCTTTGTCTGATGTCTCATTACTAAAGATGTTTTCCCAGTCGGTGGACTCTCTTATTACTCTCTTCGTGAATTCTTTCAATGTGCACAGGTGACTTATCTTCAGTATATCCCACTTGTCTATTTGTGACTCCTCTGTATTTGTATCCTTCCCTATTTCTGATAGTCTATGTATTCCCTGTGCCAAGGTTCTCAGGTTTGTCCCAATTCCCTCATTAATGGCCCTAATTGTTTGGGGTTTTATCTCAAGATCTGTCATCCATCTTGAGTTTTTTCTTGTGCATGGAGTGAGGTAAGGGTCTTGCTTCATTTTTCTGCAGGTAGATATCCATTTTTTCCAGCACCACTAATTGAAGATGGCATCTGCTTCCCATTTAATATTTTTGGGCCCTTATCAAAGATCAGTTGCCTGTATGCTGATGTTTTTATTTCTGGGTCTTCGCCTTTGTTGCTTCTAAGGCTGCACTTTGTCCAAGACAGATTTGTACATACTTTGGTAGTCTGTGGTATATGAATACTTTATATGATTATAAAAGCTACTCTATAACATAATCAGTGGCTGCTCATTCATTTGGAAAAGCTTTTTAGAATTTTTAATTTTATTATTGAGAATATACACAGTCAAACCAAGTACTACTCTTAACTCACTGCCATCAAGGCAATACCAACCCATAGCAACCCTGTAGAATGGAGTAGAACTGTTCTTATGGGTTTCCAATACTGTGACTCTTTACAAGAGCAGAAAGCCTCATCTTTGTCCCACTGAATAGCTGATGGATTCGAGCTGCTGACCTTGCATTTAGCAGCCCATTGCACAACCACTACACTGCCAGGACTTCTTTATACAGCAAAGAATTTACCACTGTAAGTTTCTACATGTAAAATGTAGTGACATTGCTCACCTTTTTCAAGTTGCACAACCAGTCAGTATCGACATGATGGCAGTGAGTTAGTGTTTTGGTTCTTTTTAACAGTTTTACTGGCATTTCATCCACATATCATATAATTCCAGAGCTGTACAATCATTGCCACAGTCGATTTTAGAGACGTTTCTTCTTTGTTATACTCGTTTTATTTTTTTCTGTACGTGTTGTGGCATTCTTCTTTGCAATTGTTATAAAAATACACACAACAAAATACTCTCCGATTCAGCGACTTCTCCATGTATGATCCAGTGAAATACACGCAACAAAATACTCTCCGAATCAGCGACTTCTCCATGTATGATCCAGTGAAATACACACAACAAAATACTCTCCGATTCAGCGACTTCTCCATGTATGATCAGTGAAATACACACAACAAAATACTCTCCGATTCAAAGATAAACAAGTGGCCATCTAGCTCAGAAGCAACAAAGTCCACATGGAAGAACACACCAGCCTGTGTGATCGAGTGGTCCCGAAGGGATCAGTTACCAGGCATCAAAGAACAAAAAAATCATATCATTGACTGCACACATCCATGATAGGATCGCTGAAGACAAATGGGTGCATAAGCAAATGTGGTGAAGAAAGCGGATGGTGCCCAGCTATCAAAAGAGATAGTGTCTGGGGTCTTAAAGGCTTGAAGGTGAACAAGCGGCCATCTAGCTCAGTAGCAAAAAAGCCCACATGGAAGAAGCACACTGGCCAGTGCGATCACGAGGTGCCAAGGGACCAGGTATAAGGCATCATGCAAAAAAAAAAGATATATGTGTGTATGTATGTATGTGTATATGTATATATATGGATATATATATGTATATATATATATATACCATATTAAATGAAGGGGGAAGTGCAGAGTGGAGACCCAAGGCCCAAGTGTCGGCCAATGGAGATTCCCTCATAGAGGGGTTTAGGAGAGGAGATGAGTTAATTAGGGTGCGAGGTAGTACCGATGAAGAACACAGCTTTCCCCCAGATCCTGGATGCTTCCTCCTCCCAACTACCATGATCCGAATTCTACCTTGCAGGGCTGGATAGGGCAGAGGCTGTACACTGGTACATATGAGGGCTGGAGGTACAGGGAATCCAGGGTGGATGATACCTTCAGGACCAAGGGTGTGAGGGGCGATGCTGGGAGAGTGGAGGGTGAGTGGGTTGGAAAGGGGGAACTGATTACAAGGATCCACATGTGACCTCTTCCCTGGGAGAGGGACAACAGAGAAGGGGGGGAGGGGAGACTCCGGATAGGGCAAGATATGACAAAATAATGATGTATAAATTATCAAGGGCACATGAGGGAGGGGGGAGAAGGGAGGGAAGGGGAAAAAAAAAGAGGACCTGATGCAAAGGGTTTAAGTGGAGAGCAAATGCTTTGACAATGATTGGGGCAGGGAATGTATGGATGTGCTTTATACAATTGATGTATGTATATGTATGGATTGTGATAAGAGTTGTATGAGTCCCTAATAAAATGTAAAAAAAGAAAAGAGGAGAAAAAAATGATTAGGGCAAAGAATGTATAGATGTGCTTTATACAATTGATGTATGTATATGTATGGACTGTGATAAGAGTTGTATGAGCCCCTAATAAATTGTTTAAAAAAATAATAATTTAAAAAAAAATTAAAATTCTCTCCGATTCAGCGACTTCTCCATGTATGATCCAGTGAAATACACACAACAAAATACTCTCTGATTCAGTGACTTCTCCATGTATGATCCAGTGCTGTTGACCATACACTTCATGTTGGGCAGCCATCATTGATCTCCTCTTTCCAGATTATTCCAAACACCCTTCGCTCAATGTCCGCAAGCAAAAACTCTTCCTCCTATGCCTTTGGTAACCATTGGTCAACTTTGGTTTCTTCCTTTCTTCATAATTTCTTGATATAAAATTCATATATCATACATTTCCATAGTTAAGTTGCTTCTGAAGAGAATTGTATATGTCTTGAGAACCTTTTGACCTAAGGGGCTCCTCTTCTGGCACTATCTCTGGTAATGTCCTGCTGCTATTTATTGCGTTTTCACTGGGCAGGGTGGACAGTCTATTCCTGTGTGTAGTCTCTTCTCAGCTTGGAAACGCCACTGCAACCTGCCCTGGGTCATGCTGACTCTGATGGTAGCTGACATACTAGAGACAGCTTCCGGCATCACAGCCACACAGAAGCCACCACAGTACTGCACCCTGACAGACAAACAGTGGCTACAATATTGTAGATGCTTTCATCAACCCTAAAACCACTGCCATTCAGTCCTGTCCGACTTATGGGGACCTCATAGAGGGTTTCGGGGACTGTACTTCCTTATGGGAGCGGACAGTTTCCCCGTCCTTCCAGAAAGCACATGGTCGATTTGAACCTCTAGCCTTAAGGTTAGCAGGCCAATGTCTAACAAAGAGTGCCACTTGGACTCAACACTAATATCCAAACAATGGTGGCAGACAATTCCTACACATCCACACATTCTCTTGCACAAGTTCTTTAACTGTTTTCTAAGTGTTTAAGCTCAAAGGTGCATGGAGAATAGTGGTGGAGGCTTTGCCACCAAGTGGACCTGGGTCTGTATGCCTGTGGCACCTACTTGCTAAATGGTACTGTTAAGCCTCTGCATACTATCCTATGCTGCTATCCTACACAAAATAATTGGTCTCTTATGTCTTTGCAAGGACTTGGCCTTGATCCACCATCAGTGCTCAAGGAAGCAGCAGTCAAAAGATCAAAAAGCCTCGTTGCATTAGGCAAATCTGCTGCACAGCACCTCCTAAGAATATTGGAAAGCAAGGGTGTTGCTTTGAGACCTAAAATATGCCTGACCCAAGCCATGGTATCTTCAATTGCCTTATATGCATGTGAAAGTTAGACATTGACTAAAGAAGACTAAAGAAAAATCGATACATTTGAATGTAGTGCTAGAGAAGAATATTGAAAGTACCATGGACTGCCAGAAGGACAAACTGATCGGTCTTGGAAGAAGTACAGCCAGAGTGCTCCGTAGAGGCAAGGATGGAAAGACTTTGTCTTACATGCTTTGGACATGTTGTCAGGAGAGATCAGGCCTTGGAGAACGACATTATGTTTGGTAAAGTAGAAGAAGGGCAGCAAAAGAAAGGAAGGTCCTCTAGAAGATGGATTGACACAGTGGCTGCAACAACGGGCTCAAGCAAAAATACCAACTGTGAGGATGGTGCAGGACCAGGCAGTGTTTCATTCTGCTATGCATAAGGTCGCTCTGGGTTGAACCGACAAAAATAACAACACGATCCGCTGAAAGACAAAGACCATGCCTCCATAGAAGAGGGCTACCTCAAAGAAAAGAGAAAGAAAATTCCCAGGACCATCAAGGAAGAAGCACCACCAGGACGGCATGTAAATCCCTGTCTGAAGTGGTGGAAACAGCAGATATCATGCCATGCCAAGACCAGAGGCCATGGCAGGGAGATAATAAGACAGGACAGAGGAGCAGCACAGAGTCCAAGACTGTGCGGCAGAGCAGCAGGCAGACTTCCCGGCCGATGGAGACCAGAGGAGGGAACCCCGTTGCTGAGCCGCTGAGGGCAGAAGAGAGGTGCAGCTGTGGACCAAGGACTACCGTATATACTCGAATATAAGCCAACCTGAGTATAAGCCAAGGTACCTAATTATTACCTGGGAAACCAGAAAAACTGATTCACTCGGGTATATGCCTAAGGTGGGAAATGCAGAAGCTATTGGTGAGTTTCAATAATCAAAACAAATGAAAATAAAATTACTAAAAACTGAGACATCATTGGGGTAATGTATTTAAATATTTATTTTAAATAGAAAACATAAATAAAAGAACAACAAGTCATTTAACATCAGTAAATCAGCACAGTAAGTGGAAAATAGGTTCAACAAAACACTAAGGTATCAACAATGATACCTTAGAAGTACTATTCCCTGGGCTCAATCAGCAACCAAGCTGAAATGTAAAAAGTTAAAATCCTTCAAAACTGGATTCCTCAACATCATCCGTATCCCAGTGCAGAGCTTCAGCTGGTGTGAGGTCATCATAGACGCTGTCCTTACTGAGATCGCCGTCATCACCATCACTGCTGTCATTTTCATGCAAAGCGCAGTCTTCACTGCCATCCACAGCATTACTAAGACTATAGTTCTGTCTTCTGGAATGTCTTCCCATGCATCTCGAGCCCACTTTGCAATTAACTCTATGTCAGGCTTCATGAGATTTCATTCATGCCACATCCTTCTCACGCGGTCTTTAAAAGGCTTATTCAAAGATACACATCATAGGACGGCTCTGATTGGTTAGATGTGAGTAAACAAACATTCAAAGCCCTGCAGTGTCAGCGAGGCTTTGAATGAACACGGAGAAACGGCAATCACAGACTAGATAATGGGAGCTCATCCCGGGCAGCGAGATGTTACACCTCGCTGGGGCACCACTGACCCATGTATAAGTCGAAACCCAGTTTTTCAGCATATTTTTTGTGCTGAAAAACTCGGCTTAAACACGAGTATATACAGTATATCCTTACTCTTTACTGTTCCTGACCTGGGGTTGCCTGTTCATTTTCCTAATGAACCCTCACAATTGTATTTTCTGTGAGTTCTGCATGACCATTGGAATGGATTGTGGAATGTAGCAGAGAAGTCGAGTGCTGTGGGCAGAACAGTTGGTGTCAGGACAGGGAGACAGAAGGCTGAAGGGTGAGGGCATGACTGACCTCTGCCTTGTGGCTCTCGACCTTGAACTGGATCTGGATTCTTTTTCCTGTGTAGCCAGAGAGGACCTTTCTCCCTTTACTGAGAGGTTATGTGATATTTTTTCTTTAGGAATTGACTTATTCCTCTCCACATGATGTCTTCCAGCTTCAGCCATATTGTAGCATGTCAAGCCTTTATTTCTCCTATTCGTTGGGTACTGTTCCATTGTATGTGTGTACCACATCTTGTTACTCCCTTGTCTGTTGATTGGCATTTAGGTTGTTTCTACCATTTCTCGATTGCGAATAGTGCTGCAATGAATGCTGATAGACAAGGGAATCGCCGAGTCTCTGTTTCTGAGTTGAGCTGGGTGGTTGTACACCAAGCAGTGGACTTGCTGGGTCACATGATAGTTCTGGTTTAAGTTTTATGAGGAGCAGTTGCCTGTTTTGCATTCCCACTCACGGTGGAGAAGGCGTCCACATTCCTCACCCCTATTTGTTATTTTCTCTTTGTCAGTATAAACTGCTGCCATTGAGCTGATGCTGGCCAGTGGTGGTAGTCAAATAATTCACCAACTGGTTTGCTGCCCTGATGATGGTTTTATGTATTTAAAAAAAGATCCTCTGAAAGGTAGTTTATTATTTCATGCAGTTAGTACTTAAATAAGAACAATAAAAGAGGCACACAAAACTACGTTATAAGAGCTTTAAAATATTAAATATATTCAATAATACCAAATAAAAACAGTAAAACTGTTCTTTAAGATTTTCCATATTGCTTTCTTGATTGGTGTCCTCACTTGCAACATTTTTGACTTTTATCTGAGGAGCATCGGCTTTATTTGTGATTTGTCTTTAACCATCTTTTCACTGTTGGTGTCGGTTCCCATTCCTTTAGAGCACTGATTCTCAACTTTCCTAATGACAGGACTTTTTAATACAGTTCCTCATGTTGTGGTGACCCCCAACCATAACTTTATTTTCATTGCTATTTCATAACTGTACTTTTGCTACTGTTATGAATCTGGAGACTCCTGTGAAAGGGTCGTTTGACCCCCAAAGAGGTCGCAACCCACATGTTGAGAACCGCTGTTTTAGAGGTAGGCCAATTAGACAACAGTCATTTGGTTGGATATATTACAAACAAGAGACTTCTCTTCTCTGAACACATGTTCATCTTTGAAAAACCCCTTTCTGCTTCTGCTTAATTTACTGTAGTTGTCCTGACAATATTTTTAGCTTTTTGAATACTTTCAGTAATTGCATACTTTATCCATAATGTATTTTTTATTATGCACAAGACATACAAATTATATATATATGGATAGTGTATGCATATACGTGTGCATAGAATATGTGTGAAATACATATATTTCAATGTCTTCAGTGTGACCACAGGTCGCACCATTCCCAGGTGCCAAAGCCTCATCTTTCTCCCTCCGAGTGAATAACTGGTGGGTTCAAACTGCTGAACTTATGGTTAGCAGCCCATCTCGTAACCCATTACACCACCAGGGCTCCTTTCCCAAATGCCTTTCAGAGGTTAAAATCCATACTTTTATATTACCTGTAGATCTGTGTGCCTATGAATTCGCATCTTTATATTTTGTTCAAAAAACAAATATATTGGCCCACAATTTTATCCGTCTTGTTATTAAATTGAAAATTCTTTGCAAGTATGTCCAACATCTGAAATGGTACCATAGCTATAAATATAATCATGTACATCTGTAAATATATTAATATATAAGGATAGAGGTATTGGTCTATGTACATATATTTATATGTTAAAGTTTTAAGGTAGCAGATGGACTTTTGGCCTCCTCTTAAGTCTTCCCTCAACACAAGAACACTTTGTTCCTATAACCTGGCAATGTGTGATACTCACCTTTCTGACACAATCACTGAAGACAAAACAGGTACATAAACAAATGTGGTGAAGAAAGCTGATGGTGTCAGCTATTAAAAGATATAGGGCCTGGAGTCTTAAAGGTTTGAAGATAAATAAGGGGCCATCTATCAAGGAAGCAACAAAGCCCATGTGGTAGAAGCACACCAGCCTGTGTGATCCTCAGGTGTCAACAGGATCAGGTTTCAGAAGATCAAAAACAAACAATTATATCAATGCAAACAAGGGGTGTCACAGTGGAGACCCAAAGCCTATCTGTACACAGCAGGACATCCCCTCAGGGGATCTCCGAAGGGTTACACAGAAGAGGTAATTCAGCCAAGGTGCAGTTTGGCTCAGGATGCATACACACAACAAACATACACACAACATTCCTCTGGTTTCTTTTTTTTTTTTCCACTCTGCACTTCCCCCTTCATTTAATATGATATATATATACATATATACACATACATATATACATATACACATATATACACATACATACACACACTTATATCTTTTTTTTTTTGCATGATGCCTTATACCTGGTCCCTTGGGCACCTCATGATCGCACTGGCCGGTGTGCTTCTTCCATGTGGGCTTATTTGCTTCTGAGCTAGATGGCCGCTTGTTCACCTTCAAGCCTTTAAGACCCCAGACGCTATCTCTTTTGATAGCCGGCCACCATCAGCTTTCTTCACCACATTTGCTTATGCACCCATTTGTCTTCAGCGATCCTATCATGGAGGTGTGCAGTCAATGATATGATTTTTTCTTCTTTGATGCCTGGTAACTGATCCCTTTGGGACCACTCGATCACACAGGCTGGTGTGTTCTTCCATGTGGACTTTCTTGCTTCTGAGCTAGATGGCCGCTTGTTTATCTTCAAGCCTTTAAGACCCCAGTCACTATCTCTTTTGATAGCCGGGCACCATCAGCTTTCTTCACCACATTTACTTGTTCACCCACTCCTCTGGTTTCTTAATGCTTCCTCCTCCTCACTATCATGATACAGTTCTACCTAAAAAATCCTGCTATGCTGGAATATGTACATTGGTACAGATGAGAGCTTTCAACCCATGGAAGCCAGGATAGGTTCCATACCCCCACCCCCACTGAAACAGTAATGGGAATAGTGACTTACTGAGTTAGGGGGAGAGGTGGGGAAAAGATGAAGATGTATAATACCCCCCCTCAAGGGGGACGAACAACAGAAACATGGGTGAAGGGATACTGTGGATGGTGTAATATATATATATATATATATATAAAGAATTTATCAAGGGTTCATGAAGGTGGAAGGAAAAAAAGGAGCTAATAATAAGGGCTCAATTAGAAAAATAGTGTTTTGATGGCAGCATATGTATAAGTTTGCTTGATATAATTGATTTATGGATTGTTATATCTGTAAGAGCCCCCAATAAAATGATTTAATTTTTTAAAGTCATATTTTCACTGTCCTGCATACATGCTAAAGAAACTCTAAGAAGCACAGATTGATTTTCTGATCACACTTTCCTCCCCAAATATTAAATATTCACTGATAATGTCTTGCCAGAAACTGAAACTAATGACAGCCTGTCAACCTTTGGTTGTTTGACACTCTTTCTCTTTATGGATGTGTCTGTTTACTGAAGTAACAAATGAGAATAAAAATGTAATATTTCATCAAAAGGAGACCGAGTTCTGTGAAATGATTGAATAAATAAATACTACAAGCATCGTTCCATATAGTTTTTTATACTTATGGAATGGCGTGAACTTACTACCAGCTCTTTGAATATGCTGTTGTGCAAATAAATGTTAAAAGAGAGTAAGGAATGGAAATTTGTGATTTCTGCATTGGGCCACTGCCCAGCCACCCATCTTAGAAAGAACCCGGATTACAAGTGCTAGTTTAACCACTGGGCTGCAGAATACCACAAAAAATTAGGGAACAGTTAGCTGGTGTGAACCAGCTAAATCCCACCACTGAGTCTGCCACGTACTGACCTGATAGGACAGTGTTTAACTTCTCTAAGGTGTACGTCTTTATGGGAGTATAAATCGTTATGGAAGCAATCTCATCTTTATGCTACAAATCAATTGGTGAGTTTGAACTACTGACCTTGTGCTTAGCAGTCCAATTGGATTACCCACTATGTCACCAGGGTTCCTTAGTAGGAGAAAAATGATGTCTTCATTCTTGTTTTGATTTGCATGTCTTTAATGGCTAATGATGTTGAACATCTCTTTGGTGGCCATCTGAATAGGCTCTTCGGTTAAATGTCTATTCAAGTCTTTTGTCCATTTTATAATTGAATGAATAAAACTCTTTCTTTCCAACAGTTTTATTGGCACCTAATCCACATACCATATAATTCAATATTTCAGTCGTTCAATCATATCAAGAAGAATTGTACAATCAATATTAGAGCTCCACCATCCATTGGTTAAATCACCCTTAAAATGAGTTGTGTAATCCCAATCAGTTCTAGTGCTCCCTCCTCAGGGGTGAATAAAACTTAATGTGATTATATTGTTGTTTGGTTCCCGGGAGTCAAGTTTGTCAAGCCTATCAATCCCATCGACAGAGTAGAACTGCCTATCCTCTCAGTTGTAAGTTTTAGGAAAGCATACCACCAGGCCTTTCTTCCTTGTACCTACTGTGAGTTCAGAACACTGGCTTTCAGTTAGCAGCAGAGTGTTTAACTGTGGAACACCTGACATGGAATGCCCTTAATCCAGACTCATAGTTGCTAATGAGTTCTGTGCTTCAGCAACAAAGATTTAGTAACGGTTCCTTTCCAAGACCATTCTCTTATCTACCCTTCAGCTTACACTTTACCTGGCCGTTGGACTCACTCTTAAGAACTAACTTGTATATTGTGTGTTGCTCTTAGATATTCCCATTTGTAGATAGCTCTATTTCTATACTTAACACAATATTTTAGGATGAACTATATGAAACTATCGGTATTAATTATTTTGTTACGATAATAAAAATTTAATATGGTCCTATCTAAATATTAAACTTAACCCACGCTCCTTTCTCCTAGGCTGCGTATCATTCATAATTGTGTCTCTAATGTCTTCCAAACCCAGAGAGCATGATCTGCACTTTAAAAAGTTGAAGGAATGAACTCATGGCACAAAGCTTACTGCTTTTTTAAAGGCTGACATGGAACGTACACAAACATTCATTCACAACAGATTTAAAATGCAAAAAAACTAGCACTTTTAAGATTTTCTAAAAGTTGTTCTGAATTCAGCATCAAATCAGAGAAGCTACTGTGAGCCGAGTGTCTCTAAAGTATGTACCAGTTAATTTCTTGCCCAACTGATGTTTAAATACACCTAGCCTTGATTATCTTTCGCTGCCCGATATAATAGGCAAATGTCATTAATTCTGTTCTTCCACCCACTTTTTGCTTCATCTAGAATGGAATTGAAGAAACGGCTGAAGAATGCAGGAAACTGGGTGCGAGGGCACATGCGTTTGTCGTAGATTGCAGTAAGCGAGAAGATATTTACAGCGCAGCCAAGAAGGTAAGATTTATTTTTGGTTAGAATCATACCATGCTAGCTCGGAGGAATTTTAGAGCTGACCTAGGCCTTTCAGTTAGCAGAGAGGTAACTGAAAAGCTTGGTCATTTGCCCCAGGCCAAGGTCTTTCAGCCAACTATTGGGAATACAGAACTAGAACCTAGAGGTTTTGTTTGGGAATTTCTCGGGAAACTTGCTTAAAAATATATATTCTTGGGTACACTCCCAGATATTTTTGCCTGGGAAGTCTGAGTGGGGCTCAGGAATCTGTATCTCTTTCAACTGAGCACCTCCACCTGGCCAGTCTGGTCCTGATGCAAGTAGTTTTGTGGGGATACTTGGCGGTGGGGGAGGGGACACAATACTAACAAGTTATTTCACATAAGCAATGCATATTGGGAAAGAAGCAGTTTCTAATAGTTGGATTAGAAAGTCTGGGTTCTTCATTGGATTTTAAAGTAGATAGATACCTTTCTATAAAGCATTGTTTGTCTCTTCTCTACACAATGGAGAGGTACTGTATACCACAGGGCATCGCCCTGAGTTCATATTTACAGATACATTTAACATATACACCTTAATGGTAAAGAAAATCATTGGAATTACCTGGCAGGTTTGGGTTTTTAAAAATCATTTTATTGAGGGTTTGTATAGTTCTTATCACAGTACATACATACATTCATTGTGTCAAGCACATTTGTACATTTGCTGCCCTCATCATTTTCAAAACATTTTCTTTCAACTTGAGTCCTTGGTATCAGCTCCTCCTTTTTTTTCTCTCTCAGTCCTCCACCTTCCCTCCCTCCTCATGAACCTTTGTTAATTTATAAGTTTTTTTTTTCATCTCTTACATTGACCGATGTCTCCCTTCACCCACTTTTCTGTTATCCATCCCCCTGGGAGGGGGTTATATTTAGATCATGGTAATCAGTTCCCTCTTTCTACTCCCACCTTCCCCTTCTCCTTCTGGTCTCGATACTCTCATTATTGGTCCTGAGGGGTCTATCTGTCCTGGATTCTATGTGTCAAGAGCTCATATCTGTGCCAGTGTACATGCTCTGGTCTAGCCAGATTTTTATGGTAGAATTGGGATCATGATAGTGGGGTTGGAGGAACCTTAAAGAACTAAAATAATGTTGTACGTGTCCACGATGCTACACTGCACCTTGGCTGGCTTGTCCCTTCCTTGTGACCATTCTGTGAGGGATGTCCAGTTGTGTATAGATGAGCTTTGGATCTCCACTCTGCCCGACTTGTTCGCATTGAGATAAGTGTTTTGGGTCTTCTGGTACCTGATACCTCAGCTTGTTGATACCTCATGATTACACAGGTTGGTGTGCTTCTTCCATTTGAGCTTTGTTGCTTCCCAGCTAGATGGCTGCTTGTTTATATCCAAACCTTTAAGACACTGGATGCTGTATCTTTTAATAGCTAGACACTGTGATGGCCAAGAAAACAGTGTGAGGTTGTGAAATTTTGTTTCCTGCTCGGGAAGAGTTCTGCAGAAACTGTTGTGATGTTGAACACAGATTACAAGAACAGTGCTGAAGGAAAAACTCAAGTGTATGAGTGGTTTTCAAAAAGTTGGAATGTCAATTGATGACTAACATCATTCTGGATGTCCATCAACTTCCTGAATGGACTAAAATTTCAACAAAAGTTGTGCACTTGTGCTCGAAGACTGATGGACTATTTTCTGGACTATCTTGGAGCTCGGTTCAGTCCATTTTAATAGAAGATTTGGGAATGAGAACGGTCACTGAAATTTATGCCTCAGGTTCTGACTGAGCATAATTTTCCCCCTAACCTTCCTTTATTGTATATTGTCTATTCCTTCACCTAAGTTAATATTTTTCTACGCTTTAGCCCGTGACTTCCCGTCACTTCTATAACCATCAAAACTGTGCCTGTTCATGTGCATACCTTTTTTCTTTACTTTTTATAGCAGTGGTTTCATGTAATATTTGCCCTTTGGGGATTGCCTAATATCACTGGGCATAATTTCATCCAGGTTTATCCATGTTAGGAGGCGTTTAGCAGATTTACCACTATGGGTTAACATTGCCTAGCACGTCATTGTGCATAGGTACCAAAATTTACTTATCTCTTCTCCCATTGATGGGCATTTCCTTTATGCTTTTGTGAATGGTGCTGCTTGGGGTATACATGTGACTCAGTCCATGTCACAGCTTTCATTTCTCTAGGACCTATTCCAGGTACAGGGATTACTGGGTCATATAGGAAGCCCCCACCCCACCTTTCCTTCTTGACTCTTCTTTTTTTGCTGGGCATGAGATCTCCCTTCCTGCCTCTGAGATGGCTCACTTTACCCAGTGGGATGGCGAAACTGAGTAGTCCCCTATGACGAGTCATCTACACCTTATTTGCATGCTACCACCCAGTCATTTGGAGAGAATTACAAAGACTGTGTATAGAGGAAACAGACCAAGTCATTTCACCTCATCACAGTGGGCATACTATGCTACTTCATAGAGTTTTGGGAATCTGTGTTTGTCCAATATTATAAAAAGTATCAAGATCTAAGAGCTTTCTTATTTGAAGACACTGCTACTAATCACATTCGCATTTGAAAGATATGAAGATAGGTTTTTAAAATGGCTTTGCCTGCTATTCCTGCCTTCTGAGTACATACCATCTGTATATTTCAGAGTATGCTCTCTCTTGCATTCGAAGCATCCTTTTAGATGAATTTTCTCAGCTGAAATTCCCATCCTTATAGTAGCAGGCAACCTCATATTTCTCCCCTGGAGTGACTGGTGGGTTTGAACCAACAACCTTACTACCCTCAGTCTACTGTCCCATCAGGGCTCCTGGTGTTACTTATAAACCTATATAGATGAACATTTAATAAATATAGAAAATAATAGTTAAATATTACATGTGCCAGAGACAATGCCAACTCACAATGAAAAAATGAGATATTGTTTCATTTGTGCCCACCACAACTCACAAGAGCGCGGTATTATTAGATCTGTTTTCCAGAGGAGGAACTAAATTTTGAGAGATTAAGCAGCCTGTTCCAGGCCTAACAGTGAGAGGCAGAGCCAGGACTAACTCAAGGTTGCCCACGGGGCCTGTGTTCTTCACCACACGATGGAGCATTAGAACTGAATGTACAGATAGAGCAATAGGGTAGCATGGAATGACCATGAAAATACAGAAATAGAAAAAAAAATAAGTAGGTGTAGTTAGCTTAAGGGTGTAATCAAATTTACATAATTCCCCACACCAGAAAACAAAACGTGTAAAAACACAAAAACAAAAATTCAAACCTGTTGCTACCAAGTGGATACTGAAATAGCAACCCCAAAGGACAGAGGAGAATGGCTACAAAGGGTTTGCAAGGCTATCGTTCTTATGTAACCAGGTTGCACATCTTTCCTCCAAGGAATTGTTGATGCGTTCCAACCGCTAATCTTTTTCAGTTAGCAATTACTTCTTAATTTTTTTTTGCGTGTGCTTACCTTTTGAAGTAGTAAGAAAAATAAATGCTGCTTATGACTGATAGCAAACTCCGGTGTCTGTTAACCAAATGTCTCTCAAGCTGTAATCAATAGAGATCACAGCCAAAAGACCAAATTGCAACAGCACGGTACTTCTTAGTAGTCTTACAGCCTGAGTTTTTTTGGCAAATAAGTGTAAGATAATGTACAGGGGGTTCTTATCTTACAAATCAAACAGGTTCAAGAGGGGATGATTTTCAAGGAGAAAATTTATATACATACACAAGAGACTGACAAAAGTTAAGGCACGAAGGGGTCCCTGCAGTAAGACACTCCGGGGCCTAGAGCTTAATTAGGGCCAGGTTTAAATACTCTCTCAGCAAGTGTGTGACAGGTTTGCACACAGAGGGGTAGTTCACAATTGCAAGGTTTACAAAGAAGCATGAACACATGGGCCAAGTTATTCACTGATAGGAGGGGCTGATGAGGCTGGGAACATGACATAACTGATAAGGGCACAGGATGTAATGTCCACTTATCCCAGGCGGAGAAACAGGTCAGCTATTGCTTCATAAGCTCCCATGGCTGAGCCATCAGCATTCTCCCATCGGCCAAGAATCATGGAAGGTGGTGTTCCTGTCCCATTCACCTAAAGGGCAAACATCTTTGCTCCCACATATAAGCACCTAAATTAAAAATAGTGAGTTTTTTCCCATGTGTCTACATGACGTGACACATGTTCTACTCTAGTAGAAAAACCTATCTTTCTTTAAGAACCACTGCATGCAAGCCTACTGTGATAATGATGTGTATGTTTTCTGATTTCATTTTTAAAGGTGAAGACAGAAGTTGGAGATGTGAGTATTTTAGTCAATAATGCTGGTGTAGTCTTCACAGCTGATATAATGGCTACACAGGACCCCCAGATTGAAAGGACTTTTGAAGTCAATATACTTGCCCATTTCTGGGTAAGTATGATTTATTTGAGAAAACATTCCCATTTGAATAAGATTATGTTTAAAATGGACCTTTCAGTAGATATAGGAAATACCAAATCAAACGAACATTCTCTCCAGGGATCACGGACAACATTAGACAAAGCGATCCTTTTGTGCCACCTCCAATCCCATCAATTAGTCCATTTGTTCTTCCTTTTTCTGAAAATAAAAATACTGACGATTAATGTCAGCAGTTCTGTGTATTTCGTTCCAAGCTATGTTCTTACACTGCAATGCGATCCCTTTTAGAGACAAAGAGTTAGGGATATCTGAATCACACTTGGTAGTATAAAAAAGAGGTGGGGAATGTCCAGTCCATGGGCTGTATAAGACCCAGGAAGTCATCGATGCCAACTAATATCACATGCTTCACCAATGCGAAACAGTTCCACATAGAGGGGCGAGTTAATGAAATGCTTGGTCACGTATAGCAGGCTAAATTTCAAATGGATAATTGTGTGTGGCCGACAAATGATGTTGTAAATATCCAAATGGACCTTGTCAGAAGAGAAGATTCCCAAGCCCTGCATAAAAAGTTTGCTTTCCTCTTCTCCTGAGTGCTCCACTCATGTTAGGTTCTGGTCCCAACATTGCAGACTTTCCCTGAACCTCACCATTCAAGATCCTAGAATCTAAAGATGCTGAATATTGCTCAAAAGGCCAATGCCTAAAAGGGTACCTCAAAGTGTTCTTGGATGTGACTTTAGGGTGAACCATCTAACAAAGAGTATTTGGGTTGGTGAAAACACAGGTTTATTTCATGTTGACATTCCCAAGTCATTGTCATCTGTGTTTACACTGGTATGACATGCTCCCCTTCCTTTAGGCCACTCTTGAAGTATAAGATGCTTGGGTAGGAACCATGTATGACTTGTTTCTGGAGCTCCTGCCCAGAGTTGATGCTCAGTAAGTTTTGTTTCCAGTGACCACTGGAAGATTGCTGGTCACCTCTGTATTTTGATGACATAACTACTTAACTGTGGCATGAATTCATATTACCTGACAATTCTTTGGATAATTCTAGATTACTAGCTCCATTGAATACAGAAAGGGATAGAAGAAATCAAAGACAATCGGAGAAGGATAGAGGGGCATGGAATATGAACTAAATTTAAATGAGAGGGATTTTCAAAGCTTTCCACAGTCGTGTCCATATCAGTTGTTCTCACCTGGGCGTCCAGTCCAGCTGCCTTCTGTTGCCACATTTTGCCCATCAGCCTAAGCTTCTCTTTTATACCATGAACAACATTACCAAAAATATACCTTTGTTTCAAAATATTCCCAGTTGGTCTGTGAACCAAAAGTAACAGTTTTCTTTCTTTCTTTTTTTTAATCTTTTGATTGAAAAAAAATATTTCTAGACCACAAAGGCATTTCTTCCTGCCATGATGAAGAATAATCATGGTCATATTGTCACGGTGGCTTCTGCAGGCGGACACATTACAGTCCCCTTCCTAATGGCCTACTGGTAAGTGAACGTGTTTCCTTCATTGGTTCCTGTGCTCAAAGTGTGTGTGACTTCTTATTCTGTCTACTGAGGACTCTCTTTAATGGGGGTGATTTGAAGTTGCTGAAATAGGCAGGAAAATTGCACAGAGTCGCTTGTTCCACAGTATTATCAGTCTCCTAGTTTGAGGGCTGTTCTTGAGGTAGGAAAACAATGTAACTAAAAAGCTAACAACCCTTCCCATCCCTTTTAGCAATAAGGAATGATGAAATAAGAGCAGGATTTTCAACATGCATAAAAATTAATAGTAATAATATAACACAATGGGTGAGATTTTGTAGAAACAAAAGGAAGTATAAAAATATAAAGAGACAGAGTGAGTGGTGTCTGGAATTCTAACTACTAAAAACATCTGAACTGTGGACTAAAAATAATAATGGGTTATTTAAAGGAACAAGCATTGTGATAACTTAACTCACTGCTGTCATCAAACAAGGCATGATAATAGGTAAGGGGCCACCATCGTTAATGTCATGACATAGCGATCCTACTGGCACCATACACTAATGGTTCTTGGCTGTTTCTATGTGGCTATAAGGAATGTCTTTTAACATGTTAAATTACAGCTCACAAAAATGCAGTGCTCACATTTGTTTCCAATATTGTGTTCTTTGGGAATCAAAAATTAAATTCTAGAAGCATGGATAGATGAGGGGGCTCCACAAAGTGTGTAGAAAAATGGATGGAAAAGATAATGGAATCTTTTCCTGAACTCTTTGAAGTCCCTTGCATATTGTATGATAGTTTTTAGTAACTTTAGATATGTGGTTAATATGTTAACACAGGCAAGTATGGCTGTGTTGTTTTTATATAAAATATGTCTTGCATTTTAGTAATTTGCAAGGATATGGGCCAAACGGTTTACTCTCAGATTTAGAAAGACAAGTGTTTTGTTTTGTTTCGATTTTGTTCTTTTTGTTTGTCTATAGTTTATTCCCCCCCCTCTTTGAACATACATTTGTTTAATAATTAAAAGGTTAAAAAATGTTTTAAAGCTTAAAAATCAATAGGGACTTAAGCTGACTTTTCAAACAAAGATAAACTTATTGGTAGTCACAGAACAGACTTGTGCATTGACTCTTAATGGTCCAGTGCAAGTTATGAAACTAGCTTTGAGCCATCAAGAGCTAATACAATTAGGTATTTTCCATTCCTTTGATCAAAAATAATTGTCAGCACTACAGGTAGGCCACAAGACTCCACACCCTTTATCTCACCTCTTATCTTACCTCACCAGACATTGAGGGAAATCTAGAGGATAAGAGAATGCCGCTGGGCTTTTGGATTCCAACTCATGGCAGACCAATGCATGTAGAGTAGACTCCCCTCCCTCCACAGGGTTTCTGAGGCTGCATCTTTTTAGGAGCAGATCACCAAATCTGCTCCCAGGGTGCTACCAACTAACACTGAGGTTAGTAGTCAAGGGCTTAACTGTACCACCCAGGGACTCGAGCTTCAGATGGGTAGCTTTTTCTAATTTAACATCATTGATGAATCTGCCAATGTTGGATCTTTCATCATTTTTATGATTGCAAAGTAAGGGCTCTTGTGACTAGACAACTGTTTATTTCTGAAGAGTCGGGCTCCAGGCTAGGGTTATTCAGAAAGCCAGGTCCCTCGCAGCATGACCTTAGGCAAGTTACCCCAGGACTCTCTGTGTTTTCTTCCTCAGTGTAAAGTCGAATGATAGCAATGTTGATTGCGTCAGGAGGTCATAGGTTGATTGTTATAATAATGCAATACATGAGCACTGGCTCTGACCTCCTGCAAATGTTGACCAACAGAAGGACACTACTCTTGGTCACAGTTGATTGGGGCTGTTGTCACAGGAACACCACAGGTGAGGGCCTTTCACAGACAGAAGTTTATATTCTCACACTTCAGGAAGGTAGGAGTCTGCATTCAGCCTACAGGAAGTGTTGTCTCTCTGTCAGCTGGGGCTGGGGGCGGGCGGGGGAGGGCGCGGATTCTTGACTCTCCAGTTTGTTCCAAATTTCTTGGAGATATGCATGTGAGGTGGCATCAGTCTTGCCTCATCTCTGCTTCTCTAGCTTGTTCAATCTCTTTTATATCTCAAAACAGATAGACTCAGATACATCCTTCACTAATCCTGTCTCATTATCTTAATAAATATAACCCATTCCCCAAAAGGATGATAACCACCAGGTTTATCCACTGCCGTCCAGTGGATTCCATGCTATAGGTCGGAGTAGAACTGTCCTCATAAGAATTCTAAGGCTGTAAAATCTTTGTGGCATCAGCATTTGAGGAAGGTGTATTAAAAAGCCTGCGATATGCAGGTGACACAAAAGTGACTCGCTTGCTGAAAGAGGCAGAACTGAAGCACTTGCTGATGAAGATCGAGAATCGCAGCCTTCAGTGTGGACGACAGTCCATGTAAAGAAACCCAAAACCTGCAGAACTAGACCAATAGGTAGCAGCATGATAAATGGAGCAAAGTATAGCTGTCAAGGATTTCACCTTGCTTGGATCTACAATGAGTGCTCACGGAAGCAGCAGTCGAGAACTAAAATGATGCGCTGCTTTGGTGAATCTGCTGCACAAGACCTGTCTAGAGTGTTGAAAAGCAAGGATGTTACTTTGAGACTAAGGTGCACCTGACTCAAGCCATAGTGTTTTCCATCGCCTCGTATGCAAGTGAAAGTTGAACATTGAATAAAGAAGACCTAAAAAGAATTGGTGCATTGAATTATTGTACTGGAGAATATTGGAATTACCATGGACTACCAAAAGAGCAAACCAATCAAAGTACAGCCAGAATGAGGCAAGGATGGCAAGTACTTTGGACATGTTGTCAGGAGAGACCAGTCCCTGGAGAAGTAGAGGGGCGGTGAAAAAGAGGAAGCCCCTTCAAGAGATGATTGACACCGTTGCTGCAACAATGGGCTCAGTATTGAAACAATTGTGTGGATGGCGCAGGACCATACAGTGCTTCCTTCAAGTGTGTCTAGGGCTCTATTGTGCAGAAGGTTGCTATGAGTCAGACCAACTGATGACACCGCCCCAGCACAACAAATCTTTTTGGAAATAGACGGCCTCATCTTTATGACAGCCCTTTTCATAGTGGACAAATCCTTTAACCACTGCGCCATCAAGGTTCCTCTAAGCACCACCCCGCTGCAGGTGTAGTCTCAGAAACCCTAAGGAGCAGTTCTGCTCTCACCTGTAGGGCCAAGAAAAACCACTGCCACCAACTGGAATCCAACTCATGAAGACACTTTGTGGAGTTCCCAAGGCTGTAAATCTTTATGGGAGAAGGTGACCTCATCCTTCTCCCACAGAGCAGCTGGTGCGTTTCAACCGCTGACCTTGAGGTTAGCCGCCTAGTGCTTACCCAGCAACACCACCAGGTCTCCTATAGGGTCACTATGCTTTGGGATCGCCTCGAAGGCAGTGAGTTTGGTTTGGGTTTTATTGCTTTGCATGGTATACCTCTGTCCATATGTGCCACCATTAATGAAATGCATCTATTCGTGCTGAGCTTTTTTTTGTTTTAATCAGAACACTTGCAGTTGCAAGGAGCATGAAATTCAAATGACACTAGATCAAACAGAATTTGAGGGCCCCTAATCAAAGTATCCAGAGCTCTGTTGGAGCAGTTAAGCGTTTGGCTATAAGCCGAAAGCTTGGTGGTGTGAACTTGAGCGACATCTCGGTAGGAGAAGGACCGGGTGAATCGGTGCTGTAACGAGCACACCCAAGAAACCCAATGGGCATGGGCAGGTCTGCGCTGTCCCCTGGGGCGCTCTGAGTCTAGAGGGACTCCATGGAAACGAACTGCCACCACGACGAAAGCCTCTGCAGTGAACTCCTCTCCTGTGGTGGCAAGCTGTCCTAGATTGAGTGATATCCTTTCGACTCCAAGTGGGACAGGAGGGACAAACAAAACAGCCTGGGACTTCCCAGTCATGCCTTTCACTGCTCTAATTCTGGAGTTCACTCTGAGTGGACCAGCCTGAACCCAGTCTGTGTACGGGTGGGAACAGCAGGCTAAATCATAGAGATGCCACCAGGGCAGAGGGGATGAATCCTGCGGGCATGCACCACACGTGTCCACGACTGGCATTTAACTGTTTCCAGCCATTTGCTCTCAGGAAACATGCATCTTGGGGGAGCGTGCTTGTTGATTTCCTGAGAGTCAACACGCAAAAGGAAATCACTAGATCAAAGTACATGGCAGACTTTTCTTTTAACGAATTCAGTTACTTTCCGTGTTTATTAGAAGCACCAGCAGCACCGCAGCCATGTCTGTTACAAACAGTTCGTTTACCAAGCGTGTGTTCATTTAAAAGAGATGTTTTGCCTGTCTGAAAGGGGTTTGCAGGCGCTGCAGTAAAAGACACACAGAAAGGGCGAGTGAGTGAGTGTCAAGGGATAAGAAAGAGACTTCAAATCGTACCGGGAATCACAGTTAGAAGGTCAAATAGAGAGAGGCACAAATGCTGAGGTTCCTGTCGGGACGATTTTCCATTTGCTGTGGAATCGAGTTTGACTCGTGGGGCCCCATGTGTCAGAGTGGAACTGTGCCCACAAGTCACCCAGGGCCGATGTTCTCAGAAGCAGGGTGACACACCATTTTCCCAGCTATCCTTGGGTGGTCTGGAACCCCAACCTGATGCCTGGCAACCAAACATATTAATTCTTTGTGCCACCCAGTAACCAACCCATAGTTATTATTTTTAAAATTATAATACAATATATAATTAGTTTTTATTTATAATATACTTATGTTTCATAGTATCCCATTTTAATATTTATTTATATGGTCATATTAGATTATTCTTTTTTATATAGTCATCTAATTATTTATTCCATAGTCAAATGCTGTTATAGATTACATGATATAAAAATAATAAATCCTACTGAGTTTCCTGGTTGTGTGAGGGAAACTAGTGGGAATGGGAGGAGAAGGGGAGGAAGGAAAAAAGATGGAAGAGGAAGGAAGCCTCTGCTAATCTGCACGAGAGGTAAATATTCATCAGTCCCAAACAGAGTCTTCACATTGGTATTTATACAAGGGCATCCCTGGGCTTACACTTTGTTGTTAGATAAAAGGTTCAACGTTTGAGGCCACCCAGAGGCAACTCTGGAGAAAGACCTAGTGGTCTGCCACCCAAAAAAATCACCCGTTCTGACACGGACCAGGTGTATTAGGCCGGGTTGACTAGAGAGATAAATCCAGAGACACTCAAATATATATGAGAAGAGCTTTATATCACAGAGTAATTGTATATCAAGAAAACAGCCCAGCCCAATCCAGATCAGACCCATAAGTCCGATATTAGCCCATATGTCTGATACTAGTCCATAGATCCCTCTTCAGACACACACAGCCATATGCAATGATGCTAAATGCAGGAAGGTCACAGGCCAAAAGTCTGTGGGTCCAATGCAGCCACTTGCAAGTGTTATTCCTGACTCATGGCACCCTGGGGTGATTGTTACATAATACAAAGAAAGATAGTGAGTGTCTTAGGCTGGGTTCTCGAGAGAAGCAAAACCAGTGATGCTTTAAATAAGCAGATTGCCAGGCCTTTCTTCCAAGTGCCCCTGGGTGAACTCAAGCCCCAGCTTCCTGCCTTGAGTAAGTTAACTGTTTACACCACCCAGTAGTTCCTAGTTATGATAATTTTGAATTATTAAATCTGAGTTTCCCAGTAATATTAGAGAAAATCGTAGGGATGGGAGGAGAAGACCAAAGCAAAAACAATCGAGGCAATGCGAACTCATAGCAACCTTATAGGACAAGAGAGAATTGCCCCTGTGAGTTTCCAAGGCAGTAGCTCTTTACAGCAGTGGTTCCCAACCTTCCTGATGCCGTGACCCTTTATTTTATTTTTTTAGACAATTTAATTAATTAAATGATCATTGTACAGCTCTTATAACAATCCATACATCAATTGTATCAAACATATTTGTACCTTTGTTGCCATCATTATTTTCTTTTTGTTTGTTTTTAAATCATTTTATTGTGGCTCATGCAATTCTTATCACAACCCATACACACATCAATTGAGTAAAGCATACTTATACATTCGTTGCCCTCATCCTTCTCAAAATTCGCTTTCCACTTGGGTTCCTGGAATCAGCTCATTTTCCTTTTTTCCCTCCCCTCCCTCCCCGCTGCTCCTCCCTCATGAACCCTTAATAATTTATAAATTATTATTTTATCTTGTCTTACACTGTCCGGCATTTCCCTTCACCCACCTTTCTGTTGCCCATCCCCCAGAGAGGAGTTTATATGTAGATCTTTATGATCAGTTCCCCCTTTCTACCACTCCTTCCCTCCCAGTATCACCACTCTCAACGCTGGTCCTGAGGGGTTGATCTGTCCTAGATTCCCTGTGTTTCCAGATCCCATCTGTACCGCTGTGCATCCTCTGGTCTAACCAGGTTTGCAAGGTCGAATTGGGATCATGATAGTTGTGGGGAGGAAGCGTTTAAGAACTAGAGGAAGGTTGTGAGTTTCATTGTTGCTACACTGAACCCTGAGTGACTCATTTCCTCCCCACTACTCCTCTGCAAGTGATGTCCAGCTGTCTACAGATGGGCATTGGGTCCCCATCATGTGGTCCCCTCATTGACAGTTATATGATATCACCCCCCCCCCCCGCCTTTGGTGCTTGAAACCTGGTCCCTTTGCCCTTCATGATCACACATGTTGGTGTGCTGCTTCCATGTGGGCTTCGTTGCTTCTGAGCTAGATGGCTGCTTGTTTACTTTCAAGCCTTTAAGTTCCCAGATGCTATGTCTCTCAATAGCCGGGCATCATCAGCCTTCTTCATCACGTTTATGCACACATTCGTCTTCAGCGTTTATGTGGGGAAGGTGATCACACAATGATGATTTTTGTTCTTTGGTGTCTGCTACCTGATCCCTTCAACACCTCATGTTCACACAGGCTTGTGTGCTTCTTCTCTGTGGGCTTTGTTGCTTCCGAGCTAGATGGCCACTTGTTTACCTTCAAGCCTTTAAGACCCCAGACCCTATATCTTTTGATAGCCAGGCACCATCAGCTTTCTTCACCACATTTGCTCATGCACACGTCTGTCTCCAGTGATCATGTCGGAAATGTGGGTATCATGAAATGACCGTTTAGCTGAGCAAGGTGCTCTTGTACTAAGGGAATACACGTGAGGAGGCCCAATGTCCACCTTCTACCCTACTACTGAACCTATAAATATATGCACACAGGTCTATTTCCCCCATAATCATAAATATATTTATATATGTACATGTCTGTATTTAGTCTTCTATGTATGCCCTCCTCCTTTCCTCAATTTCCTTACACTTTCCTCTTGTCCCACTACCAATTCAGCCTTCATTCTGGTTTCAGTAATTCCTCTCAGTTACCTTGCCCTTGGTCATTCCCTACCAGTCCTTGCATCACCTCCCTCCACTGGTTTTGAACCACTCGCTGTTCCCTTGTCCCTGTGTTGGCCAACACCTCCCTTCTCCTACCTCCCACATTCTCATGTCCCTCTGGGACCGTTGGTCCCGTTATTTTCTTCTCATAATTTTTGTCCAGCCTATGTTATCTAGGTGGACCTGCAGATACATTAATATGTGCATAAAATTGATTGCTTTGATTTGCATTTCTCTTATGGCTAATGACCTACAACACTTTCTCATATGCTTATTGGCCATATGGGTCTCCTCCCTAGTGAAAGTGCTTTTCAGTTCTTTTGCCCACTTCCTTAGGGGGTTATCTGTTTTCCTCTTTTTTGCAGGTCATGATGATGTTTTAGATTTTACTAATGAGCCCTTTCTCCGATGTGTCATTACTAAAAATCCTCTCCCAGTCTGTGGGTTGTCTTGTCACCCTCTTGGTGAAGTCTTTTGAGGTGCACAGGTGCTTTATTCTTATTAAGTTCCATTTGTCGATGTTCAATTCACCTGTGTGTGAGCCCTTCCCTATTGCAATGAGCCTATGAGTTCCCTGGGCCAGTGCTCTGAGGTTAGTCCCAATTCCCTCCTTGATGGTCCTGATGGTTTGGGGTTTAACTTCTAGGTCTGTGATCCACCTTGAGTTTATTCTTGTGCATGGGGTGAGGTAAACGTCTTGTTTCATCTTTCTACATGTGGATACCCTTGTTTCTAGCACCACTTGTTTAAAAGGGCATCCGCTTCCCACTTGATGGTTTTGGGACCCTTGATCTTATTTTTGGGCTTTCTATTCTTTTCCACTGGTCTGAGTATTTGTCGTTGTGCCAATACCGTGCTCTTTTGACTACTGTAGCTGTGTAATAGGCTTTAAAATCGGGTAAGGCGAGCCCTCCAACTGTGTCCTTCTTCTCTAGAAGTTCTCTGCTAATTCTGGGTTTCTTCCCTCTCCATATGAAATTGGTGGTCAGTTTTCCAATTCTTTGAAGAAGGTTGATGGTATTTGAATTGGTATAGCGTTGAACTTGTAAAGTGCTTTAGGTAGGATTGTCATCTTTACTATGTTAAGCCTTCCAATCCACGGGCAGGGGATGTTCTTCCATTTGTGGACGTCGCTTTTGGTTTCCTGTAGTAGGGTCTTATAGTTTTCCTTGTATAGGTCTTTAGTATTTTTTGTTAAATATATTCCTAGGTATTTCAGTTTATCCTTAGCTACTCTGAAGGGTACTTCCTTCTTAATCCCCTCTTCAATGGTCCTGTCCAATGTGTAAAGAAAACATACCGACTTCTCTTTATTGATCTTGTATGCTGCCACTCTTCCATATTCCTCTATCGCTATAAGTACTCCAGCTGTGGAGCTTTTAGGGTCTTCAATGTACAGGATCATGTCGTCTGCAAATAGCGACAGTTTCACCTCCTTGTCTCCCATTTGGATCCCTTTGCTTTCCTTCCGCTGTCTTAGTTGTTAGCCAGAACCTCCATGTTGAGTCCATGATTTCTTTTTTCATCTTTTTTCATAGTTTGCTTAATGAAATTCACCACACCTTTATTAGGAGCATAAATATTCAGTATGCTAAGTGCTTCTTGGTTTACTGAACCTTTGAGCATTATGTAGTGTTCCTCTTTTTCTCTTTTTATGGTTTGGATCTTGAGATCCATTTTGTCAGAGATTAAGATAGCCACCTCTGCCTTTTGGGAATTACAATTTGATTGGTAAACTTTCTGCCAACCCTTTATTCTTAGCATATTCGTGTCTGTGCGCTTAAGATATGTCTCTTGTAGGCAACATATTGGTGGATTATGTTTTCTGAGCCAGTCCTCAAGCCTTTTTCTTTTACAGTACGAATTGAGTCATTGGATTTAAGAGTTATTATCACTGGCTGTGGATTCATAGTTGTCATACCCTGTTTTGTGTTTGGGGTCCTTACCTATCTCCCTTCATATCAGTGTGCTGTGTTTGAGTGGAGAGTTTCTGTCTTGTCTTCTTTTCCATCTGAGACCCTGTTGTCCTGGTAATTGTTGCTGGCATGTTGGCTTTTAGATGGAGATGGGCTGTATGGTGGTCTCCTGTTTGTTATTGGTGGAGGTTGATCCTCTGGCCATAGTGAGTCAGCCAGTATCTCCCACAGGGTTGGTTGTCTTGCAGCATATTCTTTGAGTCTTTCCTTGTCCTGGAAGACTCTTATCTCACCATCTATCTTAATGGATAACTTGGCAGGGTACAGGATTCTGGGGGAGGCGTTTTTTTTCTTTTAGCTTTTGGAAGATGTTGCTCCATTCTCTCCTCCTCTTCATGGTATCTGATGATAGGTCTGAGCATATTCTTACCTGTGATCCTTTGTATGTGACTGTCTTCCTTTCTCCTGCTGCTTGTAAAATTTTCGCATTTTCCTCTAAGTTGGATATTTTTACTATTATATGTCTTGGCATGTTCTTCTTGGGGTCTAGTCTAGTTGGTATCCTTTCTGCTTTGTGTATGAGTGCCTGGTTCTCCCTTGTTAGGGTGGGAGAGTTTTCTTCCAGAAATTCCTTTGCTATCTTTGCTGTCGACTTGTGTGTTGTGTTGTGCTCCGGTAGACCAATTATTCGAATGTTATTCCTCTTCATAGCATCTGTCATTTAACTCAGGCTATCTTCTGTTTCTTTAATTTTCCTATCTGACTGTCTTTCTCACTTACTTAGGTCTGTTAGAGTGTCCTCGAGATCACTTATACAATTCTCTGCCTCCTCAAGCCTTGTAAATTCTGTGACCTTGTGTGTAGTTTTTGCCACCTCCTTTGTTAGCTCCTGCAGTTCCCTTTGGTTGAACTTCATCCCCTCTATTGTGGACTTCATCTCCTCTATCATTGCATCCTTATTCTGGTTTGCTTCCCTCAGCGCCTGTATTACTGCAAGCAGACGACTGAAAATTTCCTTCTGTGGCAGATCTGTATCTGTTTCTTCTATGAGAGACATTAGCTCTGCTACTATGTTTCATGTCTTTTTGGGGGGGAGGAGTGATGTGGTCTGTTGATTTTTCCTTGATCCTTTCATAGGCTCCATGCTTCTGGGAGGCCAGGGGAACCTTATCTGTGTTACTTTTAAAGATTCTTTCAGGCGGCTGCCTATGTCCTACTATAAGGATGGGTCAGACTGCAATGTAGACAGAGTTCCCCGAAGGCTTAATGACCCGCAGTGGAGAGATGTTTCAGCAACTGGAGGGGGTACTGGAGCCTCAGTGAGTGCCCCCAGGCTGCTTTGACCTGGTTTTTCAGGGTACCCTGAGCAGTCCTATTATTATGTAGTAATAAAAAAAGAACAATTTAAAAGGTTAAAATTTTTAAAAATCATTTTAAACAAAATTTGGGGAGGAAAAAGAAAAAATGGAGAGAGAAATAAGAAGAAGCTATAAGAGATGAGAGAAAAGATGTGATAATAGTGGAAGTGGAAGGAGAAAAAAAGAGAAGGGAAACCTACAGAAAAGGGGCCGAAGAGAAGTAATAGCGACCATGAAAAAGGGAGACGAGAGAAGAGAGAAAAGACAGCACAGAAAGTAAAAGAAAAGCATGAGATAAAATATATATATATAATTTCCCCCCTTCTTTTCCCTCCAAGTTCTAGTGATGCCTAATAGAAGGTGGAGGTGGGTGAGGCCTCGCTGCCACGGGACATGGTGCTGATCTGGACTCCGGAGCTGGGCTATGTGGGGGTAAAATGGTCTTCAGTTCAGCAAGCACTCCCAGGTCCCTGCAGGCCTGTAGAGTTAAGTCCGTGGGTAGAGGCTACACAGGTGGTAAAAGCCCCACAGGACAGACCTCCTTATCGGCCGGAAAAAGCTGGGGCCGTAAGGGGTGCTGAGGGAGGCACCTATGCCGGCTGGGAAGGGCTGGGGCAGGCTTAGAAGTTGGCGCTGGTGAACCCGCAGGGCACCCCGCAGGGCACCGGGGTGGTCAGAGCCAGCGGAGCACACAGGCGGCTCTGGCGAGGCAGCAAAGCCACGTTCTAGGCTCCCTAGCAAGTGGCGTTTATCGCTTGAGCCGAGGTCCCTGTGAGCTCCTCAGAGACTTCGTCCGAGATGGATCGGACAGCGGGAAACAGCGGCAATGGCATGAGGAATGGGTCATGGCAGCCTCGGATCTTGGAGCTGCCAGCCACTGAAATCCCCGCAGCGCACAGGGGCGGGCAATGCCACTCTGGCAAGAGTGCAAAGCCCTGTCGCTCGCGCTCCCAGTAGGCAGGGGCGCCCACTGTTGAGCCTGGTGCTGTCAGCGCCGGCAGGGGTGCCCCCCGGCAGGCAGGTCTAGCTCTCCGGGCCCGGCACAGGGCTCCGCGGTGGTGCAGGCCAGCCTGAAGTGGCTCAGGAAGAAACGCAGTGTCGGGGATAAAAGCAGGATGAGTTCCGGCTGCAGGCTAGCGCCAGTGGGAAGTGGGCACCTCTGCTTCTGGGTGGGGAGTGGAGTGGGAGCTAGGTTGATGGGGCAAGCATAACAATGGGAGTGGATGGTCTCCTATGGGGGTCGCCTAGGCATCCCCCGGTGGCCTGAAGGTCAGTTACCCGGGCATTGGATGAATGGAGGGAGGGATGGGTGCCCAAGGGCAGATCGCTGCCACGTGGGGAGAGGGGAACCGTAGGAAAGGGAAGCTTCTCTCCTAGTGGGGTCCGCTAGTGGGCAGCTGCTGTAGGGGAACCCGCCACACTGCGCATGTCTCCGCAGAGCAACCAAGCATCTCTGGGCTCGGAATTCCAGTTTGGGGACGGAATGGGGCTATAGTCAGTCGCGCCCAATGTCAGGAGCCTACTGACCCGAGATGTCCCACTAATCAGGACCTGGATCACCGAGGCCCCAGCTCAGGACAAATGCATGGGGTGGGGGTGGGGTGCTGTCCCGGAGGGATTTTTCACTCATCAACTCGACTGCCTGGACACCAAACCCGCCTTGTTCGAAAGAGCTCTCCGAGTATGCGAGTCCCTAGTCCACCATCTTTCCAGCCTCCTCGCGACCCTTTAATATAGTTCCTCATGTTGTGGTGACTACCCAACCATAACATTATTTTCCTTGTTATACTTCCTAGTAATTTTGCTACTGTTATGAACCGGGCAACTCCTGTGAAAGGGTCGTTCTACACCCAAAAGGGTCACACACAACCCACAGGTTGAGAACCACTGCTTCACAGGCATAGAAAGCCCTATCTTTCCCCTAAGGAGCAACTGAAGGTTTCAAACTGCAGACCTTTCAGAACACACATGTACAAGCAGTCAAGTTGTACAGCAATCAGGGTACAAATCAGTAGATCAGATGCCAGGCTGGGTGCTGTCTGAACTTGTGCAGCTGCGGAGGCTGATGAACCCAAGGCTGGCAGGTCAGATGGCAGGCAGCTGATGGTAGAGAGAAAGGGATATAAGGTTGGCAGGCTGCTGGCTCAAGTCCAAAGAACTGGAGGCTAAATGATGAGGCAGAAGCACGAACCAGACACAGTAAAAGCCAGCCAAGTATGGCACACATCTAAAGACCTTGATCCATTTTGCCACATTGCCTTCAGTAAAGATGGCACCAACTTTGGCTAATATCTATATTGTTCATGTGAAGCCAGACAAATTCTGTATGTCTTGTGTGTAAATCATTCCAGTTGTAAGATATTTTCATAAACCTATGACCATGGATATCGTTTATTTTCAGTGACTTGCCTACTAATGCCTTTTAGCTGTTTACTTACTGGAGAATGGATATGTTTCACTTGACCCCTATTCAGGGAACATCCGACCACAAATACGTAAATAGTTTGAAAAGGGAAAGGCAGCTCCTTTTGTTTTCACTTCCCCATATGGTTTAAAGACCCCACCCCACCCCCAAGTCCCCAGAGCTGACAAGAGCAGGGCTTCGGGAAGCACACTGATCCCTGCAGTGCCCCTTGTCCCTCCCAGTGCAGGGATGCACCTGCCAAGACTCCTCGAATTCCGCTATGGGCACTGGTGCTCTGGGCAGGGTGATGACAGTTGCACTTGACTGTGGCAGCCAGGGCTTCTACCACCAGCCGTGTTCCTCCAAGCACAAAGTCCCAACTTGGCTGCCCGCATAGCCTCTGCCAGGTCAGCCACTCACCCAGCAAAACTGGATTTTTCTATCCTTTGGACACAGCTTTGTCCAGTGGGCTCCCATAGGTTTTAATGTAATAGAGTTTATGGGGATTGAACTACAGGTCATACAAGGACTGGCTGTGCATTTTATTATACATCATGACAAATGGAGAAAAAAATGAAACAAATAAGAATATCATTTTACTTGGATCCATGAAAACCGAGGTTAAAAAATCACATGAGGCAGATCGTTTACAAAAGACTTCTTTAAAGGTGTCACTTCGGTGGCGTAAGGTGCTCCTGACCCAAGACATGATATTGTCAACTGCTTCATAGACTGTGAAAGCTGGAATATGGATAAGGAAGAATTGGTGCATTTGAATCATGGTGTTGGTAAAGTCCATTGAATAGCTTACCAGAAGAATGAACAAAGTGCATCTAGAACAGTCCTCAGATGTAGGATGATGAAACTGCTGCCTGTGCTTGGGCCATGTTACCAGGAGGGATGAGTGCCTGGAGAACATCATTATGGTAAAGTCGAGAGAAGTGAAAAAGTGGAAGTTCCTCAGTGAGACCGACTGATGGAGTGACTGCAGCAGTGGGTTCAATGTCACCCTTGTGAGGACGGCACCAGGCAGTGTGTCCTTCATAGGGAGGGTCTCCATGGGTTGGAACTGATTTGCTAGCATCTAACAGCTACAGCTGGAAACCCACAGGGACACTTCTAGCCTGACTGACCAGGTCGCTGTGGGTCAGCATTGACTCAATGGCAGGTTGAGAACAGCTACAGAGCAGTAGGGACACAAGAACATACTGTCGCTCACAACATCCAAGTCACAGAAGGGTCTGTTTCACACAATGTGCTGTGAACAGGAAGGCACTCATTATTCTATTTGTACAAAAGTTGCCACGAACCAACCCTCATCCTTTATACAAAACTCAAAAATGTACACGCACTGCTATCCAGTCAATTCTGGCTCATAGCGACTCTGAAGGTCAGGATAGGACTGCCCTGGGGTTTCTAAGACTGAAATTCTTCATAAGAGTAGAAAGCCCCATTTCTCAACACCCTTGTCTCAGATGTTGCAAATGCTTTGCCAGTTTGTTTCTTGCATCTTAATTTGATTGGGATGTAATAGAGTTTGGGGTGTATCTAATAAGGTTTAAATAATAAAGTTTAGAGTATATATAAGTAATAAAATTAGGGTATAATAATAAACTTAACTTGTTTCATTGAAAGGGCTAAAATCTGATTCTACTCTTTTGTGTTCTGCCTTTGGGAAAATTACATAATCCTCCCTGGTCCCATTTTCTTCCTAAGAAGATGGGGAGAATAATGCATTTTAATTTTGTAGGGTTGTGATGCTTAAATGATCACACGGAATACTTGAGGCTAGTGTCTGGCATATTGTAACACATTTTTAGATATGAATATTCATATTTGTGTTGTTGGTAGTACATAGAACATTTTCATTCCATATAATCAAATCTAGCAGTTACTTCTTTTAAGCTTTAAATACATATATCTGAACTTTAAAAAGAGAAGGAAAGAGAGAGATTTCCACCACAACTTTCAGTTTTCCAAAACCCAAATTCATTGATGGCTATTTTGCATGACTGGCTGATTTACACTGGCTTTAAAGTATAAAAATCACCGGTCTGGAAAGAGAGTTTGATTAGAATATGATTGTTGACCTCTCTTTCCAAATGAAGGAGCTTCAGTAACAATTGCTCGGAATTTTGATTCATTAACTTAACAAACACTAGGGGGTTTCACGGAGAGTTCATGGGGAACCGGGATGCGAGAGAACGGGATTTTCTGGTGAACTCTTTGAAGCCCCCACGTGTTTGTTGCGTTAAGGATTGTGCTGAACCTTGGAGGTTCACTAGTAGCCAAGACATTCGTGCAAGTTGTAGAAAAGTTGCTAAGGAAATGTCACACAAAAATACAGTTGCACATCGTAGCTAATGCAGCCATGCATGGGACTGAGGGAAATCATTTTAGACTCTGGATTCTTAGAAGAAGGAAGGCTGAGACTGGGCGGAAGAACAGGGCTAGTCAAGTGAATCTGTTGTGAACATTTTATAATCAACAGCGATCAGTCTATACTGATGTGAAGTTTTATAGAGACACCAACGATAAGAAATCATTAACAGAGCCAGTTCCCTTGCTTTTCCCATGACGAACTCTTGTGCTAAATGAATTTGTGTGCTTTAGTGGCCTGTGGCCCTGCTTCTCAGACGGCAGCATGGCTACAGACTTACGCGAGGCTCTTGTGAAATGTAGATTCTGATTTGCTGGGTCCGGGCTGAGGGCCTAGGCGGGCATCAGATCACACGTGATGAAACTAAAACAGATGTCTCAAATACATACCTCATTGTTCTTAATCTAATTAGTGACTTCTCTTTATTTCCAGTTCAAGTAAGTTTGCTGCTGTTGGATTTCACAGAGGTCTGACTGAAGAACTAGAAGCCTTAGAACGAACTGGAATCAAAACAACATGTCTCTGCCCAAATTTCATAAACACCGGCTTCATCAAAAATCCAAGGACCAAGTAAGTGAAGATAAAATTGGAGACAAAAGGATTGGTGGCTGCTATGACTATCAGCAATATTGGTTTTCCCTAAATATTTTAATCCTCCAGGTACCTGAGATTCAATGCCTCTAGCACATCTCAACGTCAGGTTCTAGAGAGTGTGGGAAAGTAAGTTGTCAGAGAGACAGGGAAATGTGAGTGGATATGAATATGCATATGAATGACCGTGGTGAATATGCTAGCTCGTCCTGTTTTCTTCTGTGAGCATTGGTTCTCAGACCTGTGTTTACTATAGCCTTCACCAACATGCTTGTAAAGCTTTAGAGTCCTGCCCTCTACCCCCAGAAATAATGACTGAGTGCACGTTGTACTAAGGTGTCTTGTGCATTGCTCTGATGCTGGAAGCTTTACCACTGATGCTTGAAACACCAGTAGGGTCACCCACGGTGGATGGGTTTCAGTGAAGCTTCCAGATGAGACAGATTAGGAAAAAGCATCTAGAGATGTACTCCTTAAAACAAACAAACAAACTGGCCTTGTGGTCTGAGTAGACGTGCCCCTCTCCCTAGGGTGTATCTTCAGTGCTGTCCCCTGTAGTGCATTCCTCTGGGGAGGGGGTCCATGTAGCTGGGATTGGGGCTGGGCCTGCAGACCTCTCTGCTAGTTCACTGCTTAATGCCGGTATGTTGTGGAGCACATCCTGGCCCAGCAAGCCCTGAGGATGACATTCCTGCTCAGAGCAGCCAGTACACAAGAAGGACCGTAGGGCTGTCCCCACCATGAGACACGGCATCCCCTTACTAACCCATAGCACTATGGCAGGCAACACTGGAGACACAGTGCAGGAAGTGTGCCGAGTCTGACCCCCCAACCCCCCACCAGCACCTGAGTGAAGCACAAAGGGAGTGCAACAGAGCAGCAAAGGGGCCAAAGCAATTAAGGCCCCGAGAAATCCCAAAAATAGACTTTGGGGGCAGGGCTTGGCACCCCATCAGACTCGATTGGAAAACATTCATAAAGGTCAACAGATAGACCTGGAACTATTCATAGGCTTTTTTTCCCCGTGCCTATCTACATAAGTTAGGCAGGATAAACAATCCCAAGGAGAAAACAACTGGACTGACAGTTCTGGGAGGACATGGGAGAGGGGGAGGTGGGGGATGGAAAGGGGGAAACCAACAAACCCAGGGACAGGGAACAACAAGGGATCTAAAATTGATGGGGAGGAGGGCATAAACTTCCTGGTGGGGTTTGTAGCCAAGAGGAATTACTGAGAGCTGAATGAAGGTTGAACATGATAGTGGGACAGGAGGAAAGTAAAAGGAAATAGAGGAAAGAAATAGGAGGCAAAAGACATTTATAGAGGTATAAATACAGGCATGTGCATATTTTATATAAATATATTTATATTTCATATAGATATGTTTATATGTTTATACATAATGATAGGGATATTGGCCTATGTACATATATTTATATGTTAGGTATTAAGGTAGCAGATGGATATTGGGTCTCTTCTCAAGTACTCCCTCATCTCAAGAACACTTCATACTAATAACCTGGCATTCTGTGATGCTCACCTTCCCGACATGATCACTGAAGACAAATTGGGTGCATAAGCAAATGTGGTGAAGAAAGCTGATGGTGACTGGCTATTAAAAGATATAACATCTGGGATCTTGAAGGCTTGAAATTAAACAAGCAGCCATCTAGCTGGGAAACAACAATGCCCACATGGAAGAAGCACACCAGCCTGTGTGATCTCAAGATGTCGTGAAGATCAGGTATCTGGCATCAGGAGACTCCCCTTCCCCCCCCACCCAAAAAATCACATCATTGTGAATGAGGGGGCGTGGAGTAGAGACCCAATGCCTATCTGTAGACAATTAGACATCCCCTCACAGAAGGGTCACAAGGAAGGGACAAGCCAGCCAGAGTGCAGTATAGTACCAATGAAGCATACAACATTCCTCTAGTTCTTTAATGCTTCCCCCACTCCCTGCCCCGCACTATCATGACCTCAGTTCTACCTTACTAATCTGGCTAGACTAGAGCATGTACACTGGTACAGATAAGAGCTCCCAACACACAGAATCCAGGACAGATAAATGTCTCAGGAACAGTAAGGGGAGTAGGGATACCATGAGGGTAGAGGGAAGGTGTGGGCAGAGCGGGGGAACCAATTGCAATGATTGATGTATAACACCCCCACCCCCACCCAGGATGATGAACATCAGAAACATGTTGGAAGTTAAATTCCCTTTTAAAGTATTCCTAAGATATTGTTTATTGTTTATTACATTTGCACATGTAACAAACTGGCTTGATGAAGGAGCTGGCTTGATGCAGTTTATAATGCAACGTATTCTGAATGACTTGGAGTCTAGTTGATTTCAATTCCTAGCCACCCCCTCCGCAGGACAGAGGAGAGCTGCCTCTGTGAGTGTATGAGGCTTAAATCTTTATGGGAGCAGAAAGCTTCATCTTTCTCCTAAGGAACGACTGTGCCACCAGGGCTCTGCTGAAAAGAAAGAATTCTGGGTTGCTTTCTAACCTAACCAGTTAGAATTTAATATATTTCTTTTTCTTGGAAAAAGATGGAAGAATACATAACACATACATATGTAAACACACATATGTATTTTTATAACTTCTGTACAAAAGTATATATCCATTCTGATATAATTATTTCTTGGAAATGAAATTGCTGGGTCAAAGGGTAGGACCATAAATACTTTTGAAAGACTATCAGATTGACATATGGCATTGGCTGGTCTCGGATACCCTCCCTACACTAGTGTAGGGCTAGTGCCTCTTTCCCTTGCCTTTACCAGCTTTCCATGTTAGCACATTTTTAATCCTTGCCAGGATGATAAGGAGCCTGGTAAACACACTCAGCTGCAAACCAGCTCAACCACAGTGGGTTGGGTTGTATGAGCATAATTTAATTTTCATTGTTAGAAACTGAAGTATCTCTTTGTAGTGAACAAATCCTGCTCTGCTTATGTAAATTAGATTGCATTGATTTTACAAATTTTAATAATTTCTATCTACACTGACTATTTTAGGTTAATAGTTTTTTTCCTATTTCCTAAGGTTATTCTTTCTTCTATTAATAATATTTCACAATCACTACAGAAGGCCCCTTTACACAAAACAATCTTTTAATCATCTTTCTTTTTCAGTAATTTGATGAAAATTTGGGATATAATGTCTGAAAAAACAATATTAGTTTCTTGCTTCTATCTAATTTCTCTCTGAGTACTAATTGTAATTGAACATTCTTTATCCTTATTTCAGTGTACTTTGGAACAATTTTTGAAGGTTTTATTTTTATTTTATTTTTTCATTTTATTAGGGGCTCTTTCAGGTCTTATAACATTCCATACATCAATTATATCAAGCATCAGTTATATCAAGGTAAAACAATAATAGAGACAAAAAAGAGAGAAAAGATTGAATAAAAAGAGAAAAAAGAAAAAAATTTACATATGTTGCCATAATCATTTTCTAAATTTACTTTCTATTTGAGCCCTTGGTGTCAGCTCCTCTATTTTTCCCTCCCCTACCCCCCAACCCTCATGACTCCTTTACAAATTATAAGTTATTATGGTTTTCATATCTGACAGTGACTGCTGTCTCCCTTCACCCAGGTTTCTGTTGTTCATCCTCGGGGGGGTTGGGGGGGCAGGGGCAAATTATGGGTCAATCATTGTGATCAGTTCTCTTTTCCTCCCCCTCCTTCCCCCACCTTCGACCTACACTCCTGGTGTTGCTACTCCCATTTTGTTCCTGAGAGGTTTATCTGATCTGGATGCTGTGTGTCATGAGCTCTTATCTGTCCTGGTGTACATGCTCCAGTCTAACCAGAACTGAAAGTCAGAACTGAGGTTATGATAGTGGTGGGTGAGGAAGCCGCAAAGAATTAAAGGATTATTGTGTGTTTCATTGGTACTATACTGCACCCTATTTGACTTATCCCTTCCTTGTGACCCTTCTGTGAGGGGATGTCCTATTGTCTACAGTGGGTTTTGGTTTTCTGCTCCAAACCCCCTTGTTACTCAACAATATGCTTTTATGTTGTTGTTTTTGGTCTTCTGGTGCCTGTTACCTATCGACACCTCATGATCTCACAGGCTGATGTGCTTCTTCCATGTAGGCTTGTTGCTTCTCTGCTAGATGGCTGCTTGTTTAACTTCAAGCCTTTAAGACCCTAGACACTATAGTTTTTGATAGCCAGGCACCATCAGCTGTCTTCACCATATTTGCTTATGCACTCATTTTGTCTTCAGTGACATTGTTGGGAGCATGAGCATCACATAATGCCAGGTTGTTAGAACAAAGTGTTCTTGTGTTGAAGAAGGGCTTGAGCAGAGGCCCAAAGTCTGTCCACTTCTTCAATGTATTACCATATAAATATATGTATATGGGCCAACACCTCTATTTTTATGAATTAATATATTTACATAAGTACACTCCTATGTTTATACCTCTATACATAGTTTTGCTTCCTAGATCTTTCCTCTGTTTCCTTTTACCTTCCTCCTGCCCCATCACACTCGCCCTTCTTCTGCCTCTTAGTAATTCCTCTCAGCTAGATTGCTATTGCTCCAATACCACCGGAATCTCTACATAGTTCTCATTGTTGCTTTGAATTTGCTAGTTGTTCCTCTGTCGATGGCTTTACTAGCTCACCACTCCTTTCCCCAGCCTCCTCCCCACAGGTCCTGCTGGAACCTTCAGTCCCGTTGCTGTCTCCTCGGGCTTGCTTACCATGCCTATCTTATATTGGTAGGCAAAACAGTATTAACAGAGGCAAAAATAAATTTTTAAAAAAGGAAAGATTGAATAAAAAGAGGAAAAAGAAAAAAATAACTAGCCCCACCTCAAAAAAAACACACAGATAACTCCAGGTCTGTCCACTGACCTTTATGACTATCTCCCCACTGGTCCTGGATGGTTTCGAGAACTGCCCCTCCTAGCCTGAAGTCAATTTGGGGGGCTCCGCAGAGGCTTTGTGGCTTTACTTTGCTCCTATTGCTGGTCTGTTATGTTCTCTTCTTGGTTCACCCCACTGTGGGGGTGGTCAAGCTGAACCCACTTCTTGCCATGTGTCCCAGTGTTGCCCTCTGTCTCGGTGCGCTCCAGTGAGGGGACATCATGTCTTGAGCTGTTGAGTCCCTACAGTCCTCTCTGTGCCTTAGCAGCTCCATGCAGGGCCGTCATCCTCAGGGTTTGTTGGGTCAGGATGGAGTCTAGTTCCTCACTCTCTCTTCTTCCTTCTTGTTTGCTCCCATGTGGGCATGGAGGGCCGGCCCCTCTCCCCAACCTGCAGGTTTAGTGTTGTCATCTGGAGCACATACTTCTAGGTGGGGGGAGTGGGGGATCAGTTTGACTCTGATTGGGGTTGGTCCTGTAGACCTCTCTGTTATGAACGATTTTAAATGAAATGCCTTCCAGCTATAATTTAATAAGTCAATTAATGATAGAAGTACTTCAGCTTGATCTGAATGTATTGAGTTATGTGCAATCAGGTGTTCTAGGTAATGTTTTTTGAGAGGTAAGAGTTATTTTTGTGGAACATCTTCTAAAATTTCCATTTTCTTACATGGAACAGATCCCGTTTTTTTGTTTTTTTTCTCTCTGAAAACTAGGACGGTATTTTTGGTCTTGGAACAAAAGCCGCCTTTCTTTGCATGGTGTGCACATCGTCTGTGCGTCATCCCATTCAATCATTAAAGTACCCAAAGGGTGTACTGTGCTAGAACCAGCTTCCAGGCATTCAGTGGTATCACGCGGATTGAGTGAGATCAGCCATGAATGGCATACTTGTTGCTACTTGCAGCTACTCTCAAGTCAACTCCTGGTTCATGATGACTCTGCGTACACAAAGCAATGAAACTGTGCGCCTACCCGGGGACCTCAAGCAGACCATTTTAATCCATAACATTCTCATTAACTGACTTTTTGTAGATTGCCAGGCCTTTCTTCCTACTTTCAGTCTAAGAATTGCACTGATCTCTGTTCAGCATCGTAGCACCATGCAAGTCTCCCTCCCAGCAGACAGGTGGTGGGTGTGCCTGAGATGCATTGGCTGGTGATGGAACCTGGCTCACCTGCACGGAAAGCAAGATTTCTACCATGAAGCCAACAACCCCCCTAAAAATTATTGACCCATGCATGATCTCCATTTCGTACAGTTAGAAAATCAAAACCTAACCAAACAACAAAAAAACACCCTGAGCTTTAAAAGAATAGAAATGCCTTCCCACAAATTACTCAGCTGACTTAGCTAAGTGGTAGAATAAACAATCAAATACAGGCGTTCTGCCTATAAAAAGTACTTCAACTCTATTAACTTGTTCATTCCCCGCATGCATCTCAATTCTTTACCCTAATAGATTGGCCCATATGCTAAATCCATTTTGAACATTTGCTTAGCAAGATTTGCTACTCATATTAATATCAGGCTGTCAGGGAAAAGAAGGCTTTTCACTTGCTGATGTCTCAATGATCGGGACTTTATTCGGCCAGGAAATCGGTTTCTTTATTTGCTGGGGGGGCAGGGAGGCAGAGGGGCACTTTCTATTAGTCTTCTTGAAGAGACATCATTTTGGACATTAGATTTTGCTGGAAATTCTTCGACTGGGGGTAAGACTTGGGGACAGAGATCAAGTGCATCAAGACCGACTCAGTTCCTGCAGTGCCGTTTGAGCGCTAGATTGAAGAGACCACAGTGGGAAAGAGGAGGTGTGCTGCACTATTTACACAGGTGCTTGGGAGAAGTCATGGGGTGTGGGAACACGGGAGTCTGGCAACAACATGCTGCAAAGAGATTTTCTCTCTGAAGACTGTTCAGAAGAGCAAGCATTCTTTAGTTTCTGGATTCCCTCCTCACCGGCACTCGTATCTGCCTACACCACAGGATAAGGAGCTGCTTGGTTATCCTTGGGCTTCCACAGCCTTTGGTTTTCATCTCCATTTTGGGGCAAAAGCCATTTCGTTCCTTGTTTGTTTTTTTTTTAATTAAAAAACATTTTATTGGGGCTCATACAACTCTTATCACAATCCATACATATACATACATCAATTGTATAAAACACATCTGTACATTCTTTGCCCTAATCATTTTCTTTTTTTATCTTTTTTTTTTAATTTTAACAATTTATTAGGGGCTCATACAATTCTTATCACAGTTCATACATATACATACATCAATTGTATAAAGCACATCTGTACAGTCCCTGCCCTAATCATTTTTTTTCTCCTCTTTTCTTTTTTTACATTTTATTAGGGACCCATCCAACTCTTATCACCATCCATACATATACATACATCAATTGTATAAAGCACATCCATACATTCCCTGCCCCAATCATTCTCAAAGCATTTGCTCTCCACTTAAGCCCCTTGCAAGGGGTTGTTCCTTGTTTTACGTGCTCTCCTCTCACACCTCCAACTTTTAAACTATCGAACACTCCAGCTTTGTCGTATTGGAAGGGAAAGAGTATTCTAATTCTGTTCTATGCTGAGCGTGAATGATTATACCATGCCTGCAGATGCGCACAGTAGAGTACAGGGCATTATTTGATACTGTTCTTTGAGACATAGTCTTTGTAACTCCCACCAAACTAATTTTTCCATGATGAGTCTGGGAAAGAGAAGGTGGGGAAGCCGCTGTTTGAGTCATTGTAGTTTCATAGGAAAACAATACAATCAAATGTCAAACTCACTGCCATCTGTCCCTTCTGACTCACAGCCATCCTGTAGGACAGAGTAGACCTGCCCCCTGTGAGTTTCTGAGCCTGTCAATCTTCTACAGAAGCCAAAAGCCTCATCTGTGTCTAGAGCAGTGATTCTCAACCTTCCAAATACTGTGACCCTTTAATACAGTTCCTCATGTGGTGGTAACCCCCAATCATAAAATGATTTTTGTTACCACTTCATCACTGTAATTTTACTACTGTTATGAATCAGGTGACCCCTGTAAAAGGGTCATTCAACACCCCCCCCAAAGGGGTCACACCCCACAGGTTAAGAACCTCTAGAGGCTAGAGGATCAGCTGGTAGCTTTGAACTTCTGGTCTTGCCTTTAGCAGCTCAATGCATAACTCAGTACACCACCAGGGCTCCCTGCAGCTTTATGTTGTTGTTAGGTACCACCGAGTTGGCTCCCACCCACAGCAACCTGATGCACAAGACAACACACTGCCCCATCCTGCTCAATTCTCCCAATTATTTGTGTGCTGAGCTTCATTGTTTCAGCCACCATGTCACTCCATCTCCTCAAGGGCCTTCCTCTCTTCCGCTGCCTCTCTGCTTCACCACACATGCTGTCCTTCTCCAGAGACTGGGCTCTCCTGCCAGCATCAGATCCTTCCCCGCCCCTGGTTGTTTTGTTCCTAATGGTTGAAGGCTGGATTGGTCTCGTGGTTTAGTGACTTCCTCCTGACTATTTTTCTGCTTTTCTATTGACACCAAAGTCTCTATTCCTTAGCTTGTGGTCAGCTAGGCTTTGGGCAGGTTTTCTTGAATGCCACAGGGTGGGAAAACAAGTCACCTGCTACTATCTTTACAAATCAACTCCATGGGGCACTTCCCACTTTCTCAACACATAGCCAGACCTGCACTGAGCTTAGATTTGGGCATAGTTCTTATTTGGCGCCTCTTTCCATCCCCCTGGATTTTCCTCCCAGACTTTTGGCTCCTGTTATATGTCTCCATCATACTTCCAAACCCCAGGCAGCTGGTCACTTTGCTGCCCTCTGAGATAGGGTAGGGCTAACAGATAAACACCTTGTGGCAGCCTTTCAAGTAGCCACTACCTAGGTTTGAATAATTTTCAAATAGCCTGCTGCGATAGTTTATTGTGCCAGCCTGGCCGAAAAATACAAGTGGGATTAATTGAAGGGCAAAAAGATAAATGGCTTGGTGAGCCTCGCCTTGCTTGTCTCTCACTCTTTAATCATCGGACCACCATGCGGCTGCCTTGCTTGTTCTGTGCCTCAATTTAAATGGTACACTACCTGTGGGACGCCTAGTCTGTGGACTGTGTCGCTGTAAGTTAAGGTCCCTTTAAGCCCACACAGTTGGAATGTTCATCTCTGGAGCTGGGGACCGACAGTTGGTGACATGCCTTGCTGTTTGCTGCCTGGGTATATATAGCCCAGCTCTCTTTTCAGAAGAGGAACTGGCGGCCCTTAAGACTTAAAGGACTGCTAGTATCTCACTGCTTTATAATTTAACTGTTCATTTCTGGTATTATCTATCTATCTGTATATAATTTAATGGTTCATTTCTTTTATTATATATCTATCTTTATAAATAAATATATTTATATAAATATACAATATATAAATACATATTTATATATATAATTACTAACAATCTGGTTTTGTCTCTCTAGAGAACCCTGTCTAACACACCTGCTTTGCTCCCTCTTTATCCAGAGACCAGGTTCAGGCTTCCTTCCTTGAAAAGACTGATCACTGTAGCTCGACAAAGGACCTCTGGTGGGACAGTGGTTACGAGGAGGGAGAAAGACAAGCTTGCCATTCCTGTAAAGAGTTGCAATCTCAGACACCCACCGGGGGCAGTTCTGCCCTGTTCTATAGGGTCGCTAGGAGTCGGAATCAACTAGATGGCAATGAATTTGGCAGTGAGTGGTTCTCCAGTAACCACAAGAAGTCAGGGAGAGAGTTCGGTACAAGCTCATAGGAAACTGAAGTGTCCCTACCATTTGACTTGGCCCATTTTGTGATGCAGCATTCACTTGGTAGCTGGAGACTTGGATTGTTTTCCAGAGCCCTGCCAAAATTGGTTCTGTTGGTTTCTGGCTTGGAGTCAGGAGCAAGCAACTGCTTTGGCTGCCACATGGCCCCTCCTCTTGCTTGCCTCTAGCTTTGATTTTTTTTTTGCTTGTAATATGTGTGTTTCATTTCATAAAAGTTGTTATACTTTTGATGAAAGACTAAATTTTAAAAAACCATTTTATTGGGAACTCTTACACCTCTTATCACATCCATATATCCATCCATTTGTGTCAAGCACATTTGTACATATGTTGCCATCATCATTTTCAAAACATTTTCTTTCTACTTGAGCCCTTGGTATCAGCTCCTCATTTTTCCCTCTCCCCATACTATCTCCTTCATGAATCCTTGATAATTTTTTTTCATGTTCTGTTGTCTGTCCCCCAGGGAGGTAGTTATATGTAGATAATTGTGATCAGTTCCCCCCTCTCCCTGCCAATCTCCCCCTTACCCTCCTGGTATAACTACTCTCATTATTGATCCTGACAGGTTTATCTGTCCTGGATTCCCTGTGTTGGAAGCTCTTAACTGTGCCAGTGTACATGCTCTGGTCTAGCCGGGTTTGCAAGGTAGAATTGTGATAGTTGGGGGAGGATGGAGGAAGCATTATATTGGTGTATACTGTACCCTGACTGACTCATCTCTTCCTGTGACCCTCCGTGAGGGGTTTTGTAGACAATTGGACATCCTCTATCATTAATTGTTAGTCTATGTTGTTCTTCCTGGACACAATTATTACATCCACTTTTCTGTACAATGCTACTTTGCAGTTTTTCCTGTCTGGCTTTACAAGATTTTTTCTTTCTGTGTTTTTGTATTCGTCCTAAAGGCAATGCTGCCTTTTCTTTTTTGAAGTCCACAGGTAACCACACACCAGTTCAGTAGTGCCCACATGTACATGGATGTGACATTGACCCCATTCTCGAACCTGTGCCACCATCCTCATGTCCTTTGCCAAAGTATTCCCTCGCTATTATATCAACCCACTGCCCCCCTGCTGCACAGCTCACCTTTCAAAGTGCGCTTGCCAACTGGATCTCATGTCCATAATGATTTTAATGAGCAAAATGCTTAAGGCAGTTGTGTCACCTATATGATAAACATTATGTTCGCTTTGAGATGACCTAAGCGGGTGGTTTCTGTGTACGTTTGGAGAACGAGCTTGGAGGCCATGTCTGACCTCTTGCTGCTACACACGGTGGGTGGAGAATCCAACTCCACATCAGCCCAAGGATGGCGCCTTTGAGGCAGAAATGAAAAGTACCTCTACCTTCCAGCCTTTTTTAAAAAAATCATTTTATTGAGGGTTGGGGGCTCTTACAAATCTTATGACAATCCATCATTCAATTGTATTAGGCACTCTTGTACATATATCGCCATCAACACTTCCCAAATATTTTCTTTCTTTCTTTTTATTTAATGATTTTATTTGGGGCTCATACAACTCTTATCACAGTCCATACATACATCAATTGTGTGAAGCACATTTGTACATTCATTGCCCTCATCGTTCTTGGTATCAGCTCCTTATTTTCTCCTTCCCTTCCCACTCCCCCCCTCCCTCATGAACCCATGATAATTTATAAATTATTATTATTGTGTCATGTCTTACACTGTCCAATGTCTCTTTTCACCCTGTTGTCCGTCCTCCAGGGAGGAGGTTATATGTAGATCCTTATAATTGGTTCCCCCTTTCCACCCCACCTTCCCTCCACCCTCCCGGTATTGCCATTCTCACCACTGGTCCTGAAGGGATCATCTGTCCTGGATTCCCTGTGTTTCCAGTTCCTATCTGTACCAGTGTACATCCTCTGGTCTAATGGGATTTGTAAGGTAGACTTGGGATCATGATAGTGGTCGGGGGGAAGCACTTAAGAACTAGAGGAAAACTGTGTGTCTCATTGTTGCTACAGTGCACACTGACTGGCGTCTCCCCCCTGCGACCCTTCTGTATGGGGGTGTCTCATTACCTATGAGCTTTGGGTCTCCACTCTTCAGTGCCCCTCATTTATAAAGATGTGATTTTTTTTTCCCTTTGATGCCTGATACCTGACACCTTCTGTTTCTTACACCAAAAGTATCTCTACCTTCCCGCCACACCCTATTCTCTGCTGGATGTGAGAATCTGTTCCTGTGGACCTAGTGACAACACTCATTATCTTGGCGTTATTTAGGGGAGTTTAACAAGTTGCAAATCAGGATAGAGATGTGAAGGATACAGTTCTTTTGTCCACAGGGTCTCCTTTCACTCATACCAGCGGGCAGTTCTCTTTGTGATTCCCTCAGCCTTTGAGCCACATGGCCCTGCGGCCTGTCCTACTTGGACAAGTGTAAAAAGGCTCTGTGAGGTGCTGCCCGGAGCCCAAGGCACACAGCTTAACTCACTGCATGGACCAGAAAAGCCTCTGCATGTGCTCGGCCGTGTGCTGGGCTTTGGGTGCACTGCCTCTGCTGCGGCCACCTCTCCCCACACATCATCTCAGGTGTGCTTTGTGAGGTCATCAGTTCACACCTAGACATCGCCAGAAGAAAGATGAGCTGTCTGCCCCGGAAAGTTGCACAGCCTAAAACCCTACCTACGGTTGCAACCAACTTGGTGGCAGTGGGTTTGGGTTTTGTTTGGTTATGAAGGTCAAGGACCAGGATCTGGACACATGCCTGTTCTATCTTACACCCTCTGTCATGTTAGAAATTGTTCATAGAATCTTAGTGTAGAATAAAGCTTTTATAGTGAAATACAACTAGAAGGCTTCTTAGAAGCAAGGATGGCAAGAATCCGTCTCACATACTGTGGACCTGCTGTCTGGAGAGAATGGTCCCTGGGCAAAGTCGCAGGGCATCAGGAAGGAGGAAGGCCGTCAGAGAGGTTGGCATGGCCGTTGCAGCAGTGGGCTCGAACGTAACAATTGTGAGGATGCCTTTAGACCAGGCAGAATCTTCTTCTGGGTTGAAAACAACTTGATGACAACTAACAACAACAACACCACAAAGAAAATGTGTGGTGTTTTCTCTCCTGATTTTATAAAAGTCTAAGACTGAGTTAGTCGGTTCTGATCAAGCTAAATTATGGTTTTATTGGGTGAATATATACCGCCCCCCACTGAAGGCCATCTTAACATTTCATAAATGTACAATTTAGTGGCATTTATTGTGTTCAGTATGCCAGGCACCTATCATCATGATTTGTTCCAAAGTTTTCTTCTCACCTGTAAGAGACACTTCGCACCCCTCAGAAGCCCCTGAAGCGATGGCTCCTTCTTTCCCTTCCCTCCTCCCCTGACAACCACTGAGACACTGTGAGCTCTGGACAGGTGCTGCCAAGAGATTCTGGAGACCTAGCTACTCCTAAAATTGTCCTTTGGGAAAAAGTATCTCCCTCGCAGGAATAAGCCTTCAATGGGATAACTTGTGTGGCATGCTTAGCACCGTGTGCAGTACATAATAAGCACTAAATGAGTGATAACAATTACTCAAGGCAATCTGCCATTTATTGGGCACCAGTAATCGACTCCATGGCGGTAAGTGTGGATGATGCTACAAGCCCATTATACGTATGGCTCGTAATATTGATTTAGCACCCAACTCTTCTTCTGATGGCTGTCTCTGCTTTCAGCTTGGGACCCACTCTAGAACCCGAGGAAGTGGTCGATAAGCTGATGAACGGAATCCTGACTGAGAAGAAAATGATTTATATTCCATTCTCAGTGTGCCTTTTAACAATAGTGGAAAGGTAAGAGTAAATGGGGGAGAGTCAGTTAATGTTAGACATGAAGATTTAACTAGATCACGTCTTTAGGGGGATTTCTGACCACATCCTGTAGTTGATAAAGAACAATTGATTACATGAGATCCATAAGAATAGGCTGGATTCACAGCCCAATTCACTCACCAGCAAGCTTCCTGAATTCTCCGTGAGTACCCAGTCAATGTCACATGCCAATATGTAATACAATGAATCCTACAAGTCCCTGATTGGTGCAAACAGCTGAGCACTCAGCTTAGTCACCAACCAAAAAGCTTGGGGGTTTGAATCCACCCAGAGATGACTCCAAAGCAAGGCTTGTCGATCTTGTTTTGAAAGTTCATGACCAGTTCCACTCTGCAACCCATGGACTCACCTTGAGTTGGCAATTAGTATGATAATGGATATTATCATACCAAATACTATTGGTAAGATAATTTCTACCATTATTATCACTGTCCTGGTCTCCTTTGTGATGTAGTGGGTACACATTGGGCTGGTAACCTCAAGGTAAGCAGTTCAAAACCACCAGCTGCTCCACAGGAAAACTCATAGGGACAGTTCTACCCTGTGCTACAGGGTCGCTGTGAGTCAGAATTGACTCCCACGGCAGTGCGTGAGACTTTTCCTCTGACTGCAAGAGTTTGATGTTCCATTTGCAAATCCTACTGTAATGCCATCTGGCTCTCTCTGTAAACACGAGTATATATCTCGGGGTTACAGGGACTTATGTGCTTTCTCAGGAGAATTAGAACATGACAAGTTACTAAATATCCTTAAGTATAGGGGCGGGAGGGGGGAGAAAAAAGTATCCCTGATGTTATGATTTTAATACGTCCACCCAAAATATGCATTGTAATTCCTAGCCTTTAATCACAACAGGACAGATATGATTATGAGACCAGCATTATTGAGAAGAAAGCAAAGCAAAACAAAATCCAAGATGAAAGACTTTCATACCAAAGGGAATTCAGTTTGGATATTGCCAATGGGGTAGGGGGAAGGCAGTGGGCGAAGATAAAGCAATGTGTAGACCAGGGGTTGGCACTCTTTTGAGGCAGAAGAACCAATCCCATCCTTCACAATAATATCAAAAGTATTTGAGAGCCATAAATATAGTTTTACAAACAAATGAAATCACCATTATCTGAATAATATCCCTTAAATGAAAATATGATCGCTTTATTTTAAGCTTTACTTCAGAGCCACTTGTATGTACCCAAGAGCTGCCTGTGGCTCTGGGGCCACAGCTTCCATTTAAGCATGTGGGATTTCAACTCAAAAGTTAAATACCTTGTTCAGCATTACGCTCAAAACCAAATGTGTGTCTGCAGTGTCAGTAATTCTACTTCCCCATCTTTTTCTGGGAGTATACTAATATCCATATTTGTTATAAAATGTAAAGTTAGCTCTCCACTCACTTCCTTTTCAATGTCAGGATCCCTTTTTTCAAAAGTGCTAACAGGTCAGGGGTTCAGTTCTATACTCCTCCTCTGCTAGATTGTTGAAAGATGATTCCAAGCAGGTTTCTTTGTCTAAAAACAATTGTTCAAAAGAGTATATAAGGTAGTTTCCAAAAGCTTATGGGGAAAAAATGGAATTAAAAGATCATGGAAGCACCCTCACAATTGTTTTTTAAACTAAGTATTTTAGGTCACTCACAACTATTTTAAAAAGGGTCACCCTTCCTTTTGAGAAGGAAAGGGACTCGTGGGCAGGATGATAGTGGTCACCCCATGACTGTTTCTGGTCTGTTCAGAAAGAACGCAGATGGGATCGATCCATAGAAATTGAACATACACACAGAAAAAGAAAATATTTTACAAATGTGTTCTTTTCTAATTGCTTGCCTATCTTGTTTTTCTTTAGAATATTCCCTGAGCGTTTCCTGAAACTTTTAAGACGAAGGATCAATATTAAGTTTGATGCAGTTATTGGATATAAAGCTAAAGGACAATAAGTGCATTTTCCTTTCTGGAAAAAGGATCGGCACACGATTTTTAAGTTCATCAGTTAATCAGAATCTTACTATGCATGTGGACTTCTGCTTTTCCTAACTCTCTTTTTTTCCCCCTTCCGTAGCATCGCTCATGACTTTGGCAGTTGTCACTGCTACCACTTGCCCTTCAGCTGAAGTTGATTTCATAACTGATTACACAGCTGATTTCAAGAGAGAAATGCCAGAAGAATTGATTTTATGGGGAATTTTTTTTCTTTTGCAATCATTTCCAAGATTTCTGGCTCATCTGAATGCTTTGCATAATTGTACAATTGTTAAAGATATATTTTATCTCTAATTACACTTACATGTCATAATACTCAAATATTTCCTTTCCTGTTCTACATGCACGATCTACACATTTTTTCCAAAAGCTCACGGCAACAAATAATGAGCACACGCATCTAAATGGTGACAAAAGTTCTGGCTCAGCGTGCCCACGCAAACATCATGCACAAGTGAACTTCAGCCTCATTAAATGTCGGCCTCACTCAATAGTCCAACATGGTTACTTTTGACCATATGTGTATAATCAAGGTGTGAGCCATGGTCAAAGAAGTCATGATGTGAGTTTGGTAGTCTCCAGTAACTGGAAAATAAATCGTTGGTACTGTGCATGTGCTGTGGCCAGGGTGCCACTGGTCCCGGGAGCTGTGATGTTTCCAGTCTGTCGTGCTGGGAAGGGGTGGAATGCTACATACCACACAGCATGTCATAAAGGGCCCCAGCCCCACAGATCCTGAAGCCTGGCGGCAGGGTCATTCCAGTTCTGACCGTTGAGCGTCTGGATGTCTTGCCAGACCAATCTCATCTAAGGGATGTCCCCTCTGTCCCCATGGCTCTCCCACCTGCCTTGCCTCTGCCACATGGGTGGGAAATTCCCACAATCCCAGAGCAACAGCTGGTCTCCCCACCCTCCACCCCGAAGGGCCTCTCTGAACTGGGTGTGCAGACTCCCCCATTTCCTGGGTTGGACACTGCCACCTTACTGAGAACTGTTTCCAGGGTAGGGGAAAAATTATTTCTTCCTTCATAGAAGAAGGCGCTTGGCAAAGCCAGGAAGGAATCCGGCCAGGCAGCTTTAGAAACTTCATGGAAAGCAGCTGCAGGTCTGCTGCTGGGAACCAGCTCTGCATGTCAACAGGCACCAAGATGAAGATGCGACATGGATAACAAAATATATGAGACTGAAATCAGCAACATGTAAAAAATTATTATTGCAGTGCCCTTATGAGCTCATAGTGCCCGGGGTATATAAAAAAGGTGTAGCATACTCATTATTTGTGCAAAAATGCTGGAATCTGAAGCTTTTAGTTCAATAAATATAATGAAAGACTGTATCCTGTCACTGTTTCATATGATATAAGTGTCCGGTCTTGGCACAACAGACTCCATTTTGAGTCCTGCACCTCTATCTTAGCTCTCAAGACTGACCCCTAACTGACCTCCCCTCCCCTGCTCAACCCAAAATTCCTGGAACCAGCTCGTCCCAAAGCCAGAATGTTTTCGGAAGAAATGTTCACTCCACCTGTCCCTGACATATAGATAAGATTAACGATCTTCTCCCTTCTGAAGCACCTGTGTGCACAGATCCTCCCCAGCTTTGATCCTCCCCAGCTGTGCCTGCAGCAGTGGGCATAAAAATGCCACCAGAATTCCCCCCACCCCCCCACCCCCACGCAGCTTCAATAGCTCAATACCCTGAGTTGCTGAACCCGCCCGCAAGCTTTTCTTTTCTTTTTTTTTGGGGGGGGGGTATGTAAGACTCATTTTATTTTTTTTATGACTATGATAGAGATTTATTTTTAATTTTTTACATTTTTTTATTTTAACAATTTATTGGGGCTCATACAATTCTTTTCACAGTTCATACATATACATACATCAATTGTATAAAGCACATCTGTACAGTCTTTGCACTAATCATTTTTTTCTCTTTTCTTCTTTTACATTTTATTAGGGACTCATACAACGCTTACCACAATCCATACATATACATACATCAATTGTATAAAGCACATCCATACATTCCCTGCCCCAATCATTCTCAAGGCATTTGCTCTCCACTTAAGCCCCTTGCATCGGGTCCTCTTTTTTTTTCCCCCCTCCCTCCCCATTCCCCCCTCCCTCATATGCCCTTGGTTTTTCAATAAAGCCTGCTTCTAAAACTCCATTAATTGGGTCTTTGATTCTGTTTTCACATCCAAGACTCACCCGCCTGGAGCTTCTGATGCCAGACCAGAAAATTTGGAGGTAAGGTGAAGGAGATTGGGAGGCCCAGTCCTGAAATTAGACCTAGAGTGCCAGGGTCTATCCTGAACCCCACTTTTTTGTGATTTCCACTCACAAAGAGCCAAGAACACATTAAATCACTCTAGGTTTGGCATGCTGGGCTTGTGGGCTCCAGCTGAAGAGCTCCCTGTGCCCTAGTTCCTCGGCGAGTAGCGACTTCCCCGGGCTGATGCCCTAAAGTGGACATCATCACAGACAAGAGGAGAGCCTCTGAGACCTAGTCACAGGACCCCACACCAGAGCTCCCTGCACAGTTAGCGGCCTTGAGCTCACAGCCTAGGAACAGGGTTGGCAGGTAGCCGTAAATTTGGAGTAGAATGAAAAGCAGGAATTTACCTAAGTCAGGTTGCGGTGTGGCAGAAAATAAGTGGATACTCATAGTTCAGGGGGCAAATTCAGTTCCAGTAGGCTAAGAAGAAAATCATCTTCCTGATAAGCTGGATCTCCCCCTCTGGGGGTGAGGATGACAGCCCCCCTCATATGCCCATTGTAAAAAAAGAGAAATAATATTTTCTTGGTAAAAACTGCAAATCCCAGGATCATTGCTCAACTCCAAGGCATCTGATAGAAGGAGGCCCTTAACATACGTTAGCACAAAAAGGGACCCCCTGCTAAGGAATGCCAGAAGTTAGCCACGTGCCTGGAGGCTTTCAACATAACAAAGACCCTCTTGGAGCAAGTCTCAGTCTCAGTTTGGATCTGAGCCCAGATCCAAAGCCCAGAGCCAGGGAGCCAATTTAATTTAGTTCTATTCTGGCGGTCCAGGGAAAAAACAAAAAAACCCTCTGAGCTAGTAGGGCATCAGGAGTCTAGATAGGACAATAAGCCCAGCTCCCCTCTCAGGGATTCTACACACAACTTGGAGGTCCTGCCTGTCCTGGGGCCCTACACAGGGCTGAGGAAACACCCCCAACCTGCTGTAGTGCTACACACAGCACGAGGCAGGTATACAGGTGAACTCCAGCGTTCAGTGCCGCTGTGGGAACTGCCACCTGACCTCTGCTGTGCTCTTGCCTTCGAGGGTAAACCCACCCAGCATTTGTGGGACCCTACACCAAGCAGGAACACCACCCTGCCACCTCGAGGCAGAGTTGGAACTCCTCCAGCCCCATGGTCAGGCGATCAAGCCTCAGTTATCGCCTTACTTACCACTCTATTTCTTCCTACTTTATTCTTTCTCCTTTCTATCTCTCCCACCACAGTCAGTCTCAATGGGCTGTTTTGTTTTTTCTCTTTTTCTTCTTTTTCTCTCTTTTTCCTCTTCTCTTCCTCTCCTTTGCTGGATCCCAGGCCACTACCCTCTGCCTAGGGCAACTTAACCCCAAAAGCAGAGGGAACTCCAGGCTGCCTCTGTGCGAGTGCTGCGTATCACACAAGGAATCTGTGACAGCCATCTACATTGATCCGCACTGCTGAAGAAACCTCCGTCGGACCTCCCTCAAAGGTGATCTCGCCAACTAGGGAAATTCTCCCCAGAACCACTGGAACCCTGCACTTAAAGGGCATGCCAACCTGCCATCATGGGCCAGGGTTTAAACCCCTCCGGCTCCACATTCAGGCAATCAGGGATCAGCTATCTCTTTATTCTTTACTTTTTCCTTCTTACCATCCCAGTCAAACAGCACAGTTGAGCTTTCCCCCTTCTTTTTCTTTCTTCTCTCGCTATTTATTCTCTTCTCATCTCTACTTTTATGATTCTCTCCTCTCCGTCTCTTCCCTTCCACATGCCACTGCTGGTTTCCAGCCCCATACCCTCTGCCTAGGGCAACTCCGCGCACCAGTGAGGAGAGCTACAGCCCGCCCCATGTGACAGTGCTGCACACGGCACGAGGCAGTGCTGCACATAGCATGACACGGGGCTCAACTAGCTTTGTTTTTTCTCTTCTTTGCTTTCCCCCCTTTATTTTGTAGTTCTTTCACTTTTTCTTCTTTTCTCTTCTTCTATCTATGCTCTCTTTCCAGTCACAGTCTCAGCAGATTCAGTTTTCCTTTCTGTTGTTTTCATTTTTTTACTGGTTTACTTTTCCTTAGTCTTTGCATGTTTTTGTGAGTGGGTGTTAGTTTCCTTGGTATTTTGCTCCTGTTTTTGTTTTCTCGTTTCTCTTATTCTTCTCTTCTCCATATCTTTCCTTTCACAAGTCACTATCAGACTTCAGGCCACTCCCCTCTGCTTAGGGCAACTCTGAAGGCCCATTTAGGGGATCTCACACCCACATTTGTTGGCTTTACATGCCGCTGGGGCAATCACACCAGTCCTGTCCTCCTCCATATCCCAAGCAGCTGCGGGTTCTCCCCTTCAAAAATCTGTGCGAACTCCAGCGTAAACCTCAAGGCCCTACAAGTGACTTGGGGAACGCCTTCCCAGCGCTACTGGTGCTCCATGCTGCTGCAGGAACATCTGCCTAACCTCCACAGTGATCCCTCTGACTAGGGTAATTCCGCCCCAGCAGCCTCAATGAAAAAGCAGGAGCAACAGAAGATAATGCCTGGAGAAGTCATGAGACTAACAATGTGCACAGAAACAGATATTGACCTGCCACAGAAAGACATTTTCAGAATGCTGCTGGGAGTCATACAGGATATAAGGGAAGCAATACAGAACAAGAATGAGGAGATAAAGGCAATGCACCAAAGGGAAGACAAGATTTAAAGGATGAAATAAAATCCAGTGGCAAATTGACAGACTTTGCCCACAGTCTTGAGGAGGCGTAGAATCGCACCAGTGACCTAGAGGATAAGCCAGCAGGCCTCAACAAATGGGAAAAGCAGTCACATATGACAATCAAAAACTGAAGAAAACCTGAGAGCCATGTCTGATGCTATGAAGAGGAACATTATTAGAATAATTGAACTACCAGAACAAGACACAGCAAAGAAGTCAACAGTGAAAATAGCAAGGGAAATCTTAGAGTAAAACTTCCTCAGCTTCATAAATGAAAATCAGGCAACCATTCAGGAAGCTTAAGGAACACCAGCCAGATTGAATCCCAAGAAGAAGTCACCAAAACACATAATAGTTAAATTATCCAACTATGAGGAAAAGGGGATCATAAGAGCAGTTAGGAAAAAGCAAATAGTCACGTATAAAGGTACCCAAAAAGAGTATGTTCAGACCTATCAGCAGACATGATGAAGAAGAGGAGGGAATGGAGTAATATATTCCAAAAATTGAAGGAAAATAATGCAAACCCAAGAATACTATACATGGCAAAATTATCTATTAAGATAATGGAGAAGTAAGAGTCTTTCCAGACAAGGAAAAAACTCAAAGAATACATAAAACGATACCCAGCCCTACAACAGATCCTTGCCAATCCAGTATGGGCAGAATATCAACACTCGCCGAATGCAAAAAAGAGACCATCACATACAACAACTCCACGATAGGGCGACAAAGAGAAAACAGTCCCCAAGATAGCATTGACTTAATTGTGGAAAGAGAGCAAAAATGAACTACACAAACACACAACACAAATGGATGAACTAGGTAGGTAGGAAAACACCCAACACAAAAGGTACAAGATGACATCACAGAGTGCATGGATGGATGTAACAACACTGAAAATCAATGGCCTGAACTCAGGCATTAAAAGGCAGAGACTAACAGACTGGCTTAGAAAATATAACCCATTGATCTGCTGTCCATAGTAGACACATCTCAAGCTGGCAGACAAAAACAAGTTGAGAATTAAAATATACCAAGGTAAGGGCAATGCACAAAGAGCAGGGTTAGCCATCTTAATATCTGACAAAAATGAACTCAAGGTACAGGCCATAACAAGAGACAAGGAGGGACATTGTATAATACTCAAGAGAACAGTAGAACAAGAACCAAGGAGATATATATATATATATATATATATATATATATATATATATATATATATATATATATATCCAATGAGAAACCCACGAAATTCATAATCAAGCACTTCAAAAGATGAAAAAGAAATCACAAGCTCAACAATTATAGTAGGTGACTTTAATACACCACCCTCTGAAAAATACAGATCACTGGGAAAGAAACTCAACAGAGGCTACAGATTTAAAGAGCACAATTGGACAATTTGACCTGATATATTTTCAGAGCTTTCCAAATTAAAAAAATATCACATTCTTTTTCAAGTCCACATGGCATATATTTGAAGATAGAACACATGCTAGGACACAAGTCGAACTTGAGTAAATTCAAGCACATAGAGATTATGCAAACATCTCTCTCCAATCACTGTGCCATAAGGCTGGAAATCAATAGACGTATGGTGAACAAAACAAGGGCAAACAAGGGGCCAGCACATTACCAACTAAATGGACAGCACCACCCTCCCCCAAAGAAGAATTCACTTCAGAGGGCAGCACTGAGGCTACAGCTTAAGAAGAGGGGAAGAGGGACTGGTCTGTTCAGAGCACACAGGAGCCAACGAGGGAGCATAGGGGAAAAAAGGAAAGAGTGACGCACATCCTGGCTCACCAAGCCCTGAGGACAATGTTCCTGCTCAGAAAAGCAATGTACAGAGATGACCACAGGGCCAGCCCCACCATGGGACATGATGTTTCTCATTGACCCATAGCACCATTAGGGACAACAATAGAGACACACAGTGGGGATTGTGCCCACCATGAGCTTACCACGCCTAAGTCAGCCCCTGGGGGCATGCAGCAGAGCAGCGGGGGGAAGCAGAGCAATGAAGTCCCCAGGGATAGAGGCAGTGCTAGGGCATGGCACCCCCATCAGACTTGACTGGAAAGCACCTGTGAAGGAAAACAAACAGACCCTGAACTATTCATACGTTTAATGTGTGTATATGTGTTGTTGTTGTTGTAGCTATTGTCTTACTTTCTGTTGGTGCTTCATGGTACTCAATCTTGTGATGGTACATAGCATGTCTACCTGGAAGGGATCGGTGGAATAAACAAGCCAGAAGAGAGAACAACGGGATAACAGTTCCAGGGAGACATGGGGGTAGGGATGGTGGGGGAAAGGAAGAGGGTGTTAACAAGCCCAGGGACAAGGGAATAACAAGTGATCCAAAATCAGTCTCAAGGAGGGTATGAGAGGTCTGGCAGGACTGGATCAAGGGCAATGTAACTGAGAGGAATTCCTAAAACCCAAATGAAGGCAGAACATGATAGTGGGACAAGAGGAAAGAACAAAGAAACAGAGGAAAGAACTAGGAGGCAAAGGGCAATCATAGAGATTGAAATACAGATATATAAAGATGTAAATATATTTATATACTACGAGGGGGGAATAGATCTATGTACATATATTTATAGGTTTAGTATTAAGGAAACAGATGGAGAGTGGGCCCCTGCTCAAGTACTCACTCAACACTTTGTTCTAACAATTCGGTAGTCTGAGATGCTCACCTGCCTGGCATGATTGCTGATGACAATGGGTGCACAGGCAAATGTGGTGAAGAAAGCTGATGGTGTCCGGCTACCAAAAGATATAGCACCTGAAGTCGCTGAAGACAATGGGTGCACAAGCAACTGTGGTGAAGAAAGCTGATAGTGCCCAGCTACCCAAAGATATAGCACCTGAAGTCGCTGAAGACCTGAAGAAAAGCAAGCAGCCATCTAGCTGAGAGACAACAAAACCCACATGGAAGAAGCACACCGGCCTGTCCCGACTTGATTGCTAAGGACAAAGTGGGTGCATAAGCAAAAGTTGCAAACAAAGCTGATGGTGTCTGGCTATCAAATGATATAGCATCAGGGGTCTTAAAGGTTTAAAGACAATCAGGCAGCCATCTAAGTAAGAAACAACAAAGCTCACAAGGAAGAAGCACACCAGCCTACCTGACGCAAATGCTGAAAACAAAGCGGGTGCATGGGCAAGTGCGGTGAAGAAAGCTGATGGTGGCAGTTGTCAAAATATATAGATTCTGGAGTCCCATAGGCTGGAAGATAAACAAGGGGCCATCTGAGAAACAACAAAGTCCACATGGAAAATGTACACCTGCCTGTGAGATGACAAGCCATCGAAGGGATCAGGTATCAGGCATCAAAGACAAAAGAAATCATAGCATTGTGAATGAGGGGGAGTGCAAAGTGGAGACCCAAACCCATCTGGGGAAAATTGGACATCCCCTTGCAGAAGGGCTGTGGGGAGATGATGAACCAGAGTGCAGTGTAGCAACGATGAAACATACAATTTTCCTTTTGTTCTTAAATGTTTCCTCCCTCCCACTATCATGATCCCAATTCTACCTTACATAACCCGGCTGGACTGGGAGATGTACACTGGCATGGATAAGAATGGGAAATATGGGGAATCCAGGACAGATGAGCCCCTCAGGAACAGTGGTGAGAGTGACGATATCAGGAAGGTGAAGGGAGGGAGGGAGTGTGAGGGAGAAACGGGAAACAGATGACAAGGTCTACACGTAACCTCCTCCCTGGAGGATAGACAGATTAGAACTGGGTGAGGGAGATATCAGATGCTGTAAAATATGATAAAATAATCATTATTTATAAATTATCAAGGGTTCAGAGGAGGGGAGAGAGGGGAGCGGTGAGGGAGGAGGGAGGAGAAAATGAGGAACTGATGCCAGGGGCTCAGGTGGAGAGTGGGTGTTTTGAGAATGATGATGGCAACATATGTACAAATGTGCTGGACACAAGTGATGTATGTACAGATTGTAAAAAGAGTTGTATGAGCCCCTAATAAAATGGTTTCTTTTAAAAAGAGCTAAAAAACACACAAAGGCAAACAATTGGAGAATCAATAATTCTCTATTGCAAAAGGAGTGGTTATTGGCCCAGATCAGAGATGAAATCTGAAGTTTCTAAAAAACAAAGAGAATGAAAATACAACGTACCACAACCTTTGGGGTACAGCAAATACCTTGAGATAAAACCCCAAACAATTAGGGCCATTAATGAGAGAATTGGGACAAACCTGAGAACCTTGGCACAGGGAATACATAGGCTATCAGAAATAGGGAAGGATACAAACACAGAGGAGCCACAAATAGACATGTGGGATATACTGAAGATAAGACACCTGTGTACATTGAAAGAATTCACCAAGAGAGTAATTAGAGAGTCCACCGACTGGGAAAACATCTTTAGCAATGACACATCAGACAAAGGCCTTATCACTAAAATCGACAATACTTTGCAAGCTTACAATAAGAGAAAAACTAAATGCCCACTGAGGAGGTGGGCAAAGGACCTGAACAGAAGTTTCACAGAATCTGAAATATGAATGGCCAATGAACATATGAGAACATGTTCCTGATCATTAGCCATAAGAGAAATGCAAATCAAAACAACTATGGGATACCACCTAACCTCCTCAAAGATAGCCCAATTCAAAAACTCAGTGTTGGAGGGGCTGTGGTGAGATAGGAACTCTCATCCACTGCTGGTGGACCTGTAGGTATGTATAGCCACTATGGAAATCAATTTGGTGATTTCTAAAAGAGATGGAAATTGAGTTACCATGTGACCCAGCAATCCTCCTACTGGACATATACTCAGAAGAGACAAGAAACAAACCACGGCCAAAATCCTTACTCCAATGATCATCGCGGCACAGTTCACAATTGCAAGGAGTTGGAAACAACCTCAATTTCCATCAACATGAATGCATTAAAAACTGTGGTACATACATACAATGGAGTACTTACACATCACTAAAAAGTAGCGACGAACTCACCAAAGAAGAGGGTATTGTTTATATCTCCGTAGGGAAAGAGGGACCAGACTTCAATGCTGGCATAGAATGGGGAACCAGGGGAGGGGTCTGAGGGCCCGGTCCCAATCCCAACTACGTGGACAGCCTCTCCTCCCTCCAGAATAATTCACTTCAGAGGACAGCACTGAAGCTACAGCTCAGGGAGAGGGACATGTCTGATCAGAGCACATGGGACCAAACGAAGGGGGAGGAAGAGAGAGTGGAGCACCTCCTGGCCCGCCAAGCCTGGAGGACTATATCGCCGCTCAGAACAGCCAGTGCACAGAGTGGACCATATGGCTGGCCCCACTATGAGACACGACATCCTTTGCTGACCCATGGCCCTACAGGGAACAACACTGGAGACACAGTGTCAGGATTGGCCCTGTCTGACCCCACCACACTGAGGCAAAACACTAAGGGTGTGTGGCAGAGCAGGGAGGTCCCGAGGAAGTGCCAAGGCTAGACTTTGGGACCAGGGCATGGCTGGACTGGACTCGACTGGAGGACACTCCTAGAGGTCAACAAACAGACCTTGAACTATTTACAGGTTTTTCTCGTTTTTAATTTCCATTATTTTAATTTATTGTCATTGTTGGGTTTTTTTGCTGCTGTTGTTTTGTTCTATTTTGTCACTTTGTTTTGCTATGTCTTGTTTTTTGTGCATATTATTATTTCTACAGGTCTAAGATAGCCTGGATGAACAGTCTGGAGGATAAAACAATGGAACTGATGGTTCTGGAGGACATGAGAGACGGGGAGGTGGGAGAAAGGAGGTGGTGTTGACCAATCCAAGGAGAAGGGAACAAGTGATCAAAATCAGTGGCAAGGAGGGTGTGAGATGCCTGGTAGGAATTGATCAAGGGCAATGTAACCAAGAAAAGTTACTGAAACCCAAATGAAGGCTGGGCATGATAGTGACACAAGGGGAAAGTAAAAGGAAATAGAGGAAAGAACTACAAGGCAATTATAAAGGTATAAATACAGGAATGTACATACGTAAGTATATTAATATATAATAATGGGGAAGTAGATCTATGTGCATATAGTTATAGGTTTAGTATTAAGATAGCAGATGGATATTGGGACTCCACTCAAGTACTTTCTCAATGAAAGAACACTTTGTTCTATTAAATTGGCATTCCATGATGCACACCTACCTGACAAATGTGTGCATAAGCAAATGTGGTGAAGAAAGCTGATCGTGCCCAGCTATCAAAGATATAGCAGCTGGGTTTTTAAAGGCTTGCAGGTAAACAAGCAGCCATCTAGTTCAGAAACAACAAAGCCCACCAGTCTGTGTGACCATGACATGTTGAACGGATCAGGTATAAGGCATCAAAGAACAAAAAATCATACGATTGTGTGCCCACCTTCTGATACAATCGCTGAAGACAAATGTGTGCATAAGCAAATGTGGTGAAGAAATTTGATTCTGCCAGACTAGCAAAGATACAGTGTCTGGGTTCTTAAAGGCTTGAAGGTAAACAAGAGGCCATCTAGCTTAGAAGCAACAAAGCCCACATGGAAGACACACACCAGCCTATGTGACCACAAGGTTTCAAAGGGATCAGGTATCAGACATCAAAGAACAAAAAACCACATTATTGTAAATGAGGGAGAGTGCAGATTGGGGCCCCAAAGCCCATCTGTAGGCAATAGGACAGAAGGGTTTCAGGGAGGAGATGAGCCAGTCAGGGTGCAGTATAGCAACGATGAAACATACAACTTCCCTCTGGTTCTTAAAGGCTTCCTCCTCCCCACCTGCCCCCTCCCCCACTATCATGATCCCAATTCTACCTTAAAAATCCGGCTAGACCAGAAAATGTATACTGGTACAGATAGGAACTAGAAACATAGGGAATCCAGAACCGATGATCACTTCAGGACCAGTGGTGAGAATGGCGATACTGGGAGGGTGGAGGGAAGGTGCAGTAGAAAGTGGGTACCGATAAGGATCTGCATAGAACTTCATCCCTGGGGGACGGACAACAGAAAAGTGGGTGAAGGGAGACATCGAACAGTGTAAGATATGACAAAATAATAATACATAAATTTTCAAGGGTTCACGAGGGAGGAGGAGTGGGGAGAGAGGGAAAAATGAGCTGATACCAAGGGCTTAAGTAGAAAGCAAATGTTTTGAGAATGATGATGGCAACAAATGTACAAATGTGCTTGACATACAATGGTTGTATGTATGGATTGTGGGGAGGTGTATAAACCCCTAATAAAATAATTTTTTTTAAAACTGCTCCTATGAGTTTCTGAGACTATAATCCAATGGAAGTAGAGAGCCTGACTTTCTCCCAGAAGTTTGGTGGTTTTGAACTGCTGACATTGCAGATTTCAGCCTACCACGAAAAAAGACACTTAACCACTACACGGAGGGTTTCTTAGGCTGTGATGCATATGGGAGCAGATCACTGGGTCTTTTCTCCTGACACTAATAATGAGTAGACACCAGTCAACTCTCAGTTGGCAGCCAACTGCCTAATGGTGTACCACTAGGACTCCTTATCCATTGTATAATAAAAAAATTCCTCAAGGGGCACCACTTTCAGGATGAAAAAGAAATTTCCTTCTTTCTTAGCAACAATTATCTTTTAACATAGCATTGAAATATGATTGTTTTTTAACTATACTCTGCATTTTATTAATAAATATATATATATATCAGTCAAAAATTTAGCTTTTAAAAACAGTCTTGTCCTTGAATAATATCACTTAGAATTTAATTCATAAAGACACTGTCCTCTAGTATCAATTAAAAGGTTAATCAGGACTGTACTTTAAGGGGCTTGCCACAAAGTTTACAGATTTCCATAAACACCTATCCTATACCCTGAGAATGACAATGAAGGTGTTCCCTCTTGTTATTTTATTTTAAACACCACCAACAAATAGTGCAATTGAGTCTCATTCACCTCATAGTCCCCTTTGAGTAGAACTGCACCTGTAGAATTCTGAAGCTGGAAATCTTGATGGGAACAGAAGGCCTCATTTTCTCCCAAGAAGCAGCTGGTGGGTTCCTACCTTGCTGTTAGTAGCCAGGCACATAACCCACCAGGGTTCCTTCAGTCTCCCTGTAGTCTCTTTTGAACCAGGGCCAACTCAACCCTTGCTAAGGTTGAAATTTGCCTTCCCACACCAGATAAATTGAATTAGAATCTACATATTAACAAGATTCCCTTGCTAGGTCTTAAAGATCCCTGGGTGCTTCTTATATATCAATGTATTCATAAGCGTCATCTGGAAATCTTGGTACTGTCACTAGATCCTGATGCCTAAAACTTAATTCTCAGCAGAGGGTTGAACCTAGATGCCTTAGTTTAACTATGAAATAGACACCAGTGTTTAATCTTTTTAAGCAAAGTTGACAAGGTCAACTTGTCAATCATCTTGAGTTAGTAACTGAAAGAAATCTTTTGAGTAAACTTCATTAAGGTCATTCAGACCTGAAGTGAACGAATCACATTCCCCTTTCACAGTAAACTTGTTGTGGCTCGTAACAACGGTGTCAGAAACTAACAGTTGAATGAACTTTCACATTAACTATTTGGATAAATATCATTACCATGCTTACAGAATGGTAATTGGTTTCTTTTATTAAATGCTAACAATATGTCAGGCTGCTTGTCATTTAATATCCCTGCAATCTTGTGAGTGAAGGTTATTAGTTGGACTTTAAGTGCATAACTTTTCCCCACGTTATTTTACTTAATGTAGTTAAAAAAAATCCCCCTTAGCTGAAAGTGCTTTACTTAATGCAGTCTCTGTAATTTTTATAACTCATTAGAGTGCTCAAAGACAAACCGGTTGGATGCAGATGTCACTGAGAAGGACCAAATAATGCTGATTATCTTCTCTTGTTTTCCTATCAGTGATTAAAAGCTGGACTCTGCTATCTAGTTAGCCAATAAAGACCTCTTGAACTTGGACTAATGAAAAGAACTTTATTCTGTTTGCTTGTTCATGGTCAACAAATGTTTCTTATATTTACCCCAAAACCTGAGTTAATGTAAAATATGTATCTATGACCTGCCAAAGGACAAGATATATATTCTCTCTAAATCCTGGTCTCAGTCGGGACACCACTTAAGCCTATGTTGCTATCAGTCTCCTTACCGTATTCGCCCTCTAATAAATGTCTATTTCTTCCTCTAACTTGAAGTGAGCAAATTGGTTGTGTCCTCCAAGGTACAGACCTAAATTTCAGGTAACATAGCACTGAACTTGGTAGTCTCCAGAACCCAAAGAATCTTCTGTTCTGGAATCCTCCTCTGCTAGGAGGGGCTCTGGTGGCAGAGTAGTTACAAGTTGGGCTGCAATCCAAAAAGTCAACAGTTCAAAACTACCCGCTGCTCTATGGGAGAAAGACCGGGCTTTCTGTGCCCCTGAACAGTTGAAGTCTCAGAAACTCACTGGAGCAGTTCTACCCTGTTCTATGGAGTCCCGATGAGTCAGCATCAACTTAATGGCAGTGAGTTTTGTTTTTTTATTTACTCTGCTAGGAAGGTGAAGGTCTATGGTAGGGGCTTTGTTCTTTTTCTTGACACATTTTAAAAACCTTGCTCCAACCACCAACATCAAACAATCACTTACTATTATAGCTGCCGTGACTTTAAGTCTGAAAACTTTTCAATGTTAGTTGAATAAAGTTGGTCCTAACTCTGAGCCCACATCCAAACAATTTATTGGGGGGGGGGAATCCATCTCAACCAGTGTTAGAGCCACTTCTGAGAGTCATACCATAAAGTAGCTTACATTGGGAACAAATGGGAAAATAGTTCTAATTGCTAAGTATTCTTGTACCCCCTGGTCCTAAAATAGGGGATCTCTTGATGACAGACAGCTCTGTTTGTGGGGTGCAGAAATCATCTCTGACCCATAGTGTACGATAGAAAGGAACACTGCCCAGTCTTAACACCATGCTCGCAACGGTTCCCAAGTGTGGTACCATTGTTGCAGCCACTGTATCCATCTATCGAAGACCTCCTCTGTTTTGCTGCCCCTCTACCTTATCAACCATGAGGTCATTCTCCAGGGACTGGTTCCTCTTCAGAAATCCAAATTGCTTAACACTTAAGGAACCCAGCTTTTCTGAACATACCTCAACACCTTCATCGGACACATTTCCATAAATCTGGGCCCCTGCTATAGGACTGCTTGCCTGACTTCTCTTCCATTCCCTTGAGAATCGCCACCTGCTAGTCTTCAGAAACATTCTTCCCAAACCCTACCTCCATGCTGCCTTTTGTAATGAACAGGAATCTACCTTTTTCCCTTGGGAACAACCAGGAATCTACCCTTTTCCCTTGGGAAGAAGAAGGAATTCAAATTAATGGAAATGGGAAAATTGATCCTCAAAATATTTTCAACCCTGAACTACTGAGTAATTATCTAACAGGGACTTTACCATGAGGGAGAGGGCAAAATTCTCACTTAGACTGGGTGGCAGATTTACTCCTTTGGACAATTTTATGAGATAGACATAATTATCTTCATGTTATAGATGCCATGTGATTAGGAGAGACCGGTCCCTGAAAAAGGACATCATGTTTGGTAAAGTCAACGGGCAGCAGAAAAGGGGAAGATCCTAGACAAGAAGGATTGACACAGTGGTCGCAATGCTGGGTTCAAACATACCACTGTGAGCATAGCATAGGACCGGCTGTGCATAAAGTCACTGTGAGTCATAACTGCTTCATGGCACCTAGCAACAACAACATAGATAAGATGATGATCATTTAAAGAGCCAAAATCACAGCTATTGAGTTGATTCAGACTCATATCAACACCAGGGTCTTCAAGGCTGTAAACTTTTATGGAGCTGAGCCACATCATTCTCCAGCAGAGCACACTGGTGGGTTGTCACAGTTTTAGTTTGAAGAGGTTAAACAGATTTACCCCAAAACACCTAGGTAGCAAGGTGCCATGGTGCAATGGGTTCCCAGTTGGACTGCTAACCGCACGTCCAACAGTTCAAACCCACCAGCTGCTCTGCAGGAGAAGGAGAAGGCGTTCTTCTTTGGCTACTCACAAGGACAGTTTTACTCTGTTCTATTGGGTAGCAAGGGAGCCATGGTAGCATAGTGATTATGTGTTGGGCTGCCTACTGCAAGGTCAGCAGTTCCAAACTACCAGCCGCTTCTTGGGAGAAAGACAAGCCTTATTTGGGGCTAATCCTTTGAGGGTAGTTTGAACTTCTTCCTTCAACCACATTGGTTCTTGTTCACATAGTGTTTCCTGTACTGATTGATTTAAGAAAAAAGGACTGAACACTTGTGTAAATCAAAACACTTCATCATCAAGAGAGTACTAAGAGAGCCATAGACTGTGAAATAAAAGGTATCTACTAATGACATATCTGACAAAGGGCTTATTACTAAAATCTACAGAATCTTGCAAGCGTTTCAACAAGAAAACAATGAGTAACCCACTAAGGAGGTTGACAAGAGACTTGAACGGCACAATGGAGGAAACCCAAATGACAAATGAACATATGAAAAAAATATTCCTGATCATTAGTCATCTGAGAAATACAAATAAAAACAACTATGAGGTGCAACCTAACATCCACGAAAAAATGGCCCAATTCAAAATAACAGAAAGCAACAAATGTTGGGGGTGGGTGAGATAGGAACCCTCATTTACTGCTGGTGGTCTTGTAGATACAGCTTCTGTGGAAAGCCATTTGGTGGTACCTAAAACTGATGGAAATTGCGTTACCTTACAACCCAACAATTCAACTACTGGGCATACCAAGAAGAAATAAGAAACAGACCACGACCAGGCATCCGTGCTCCAAAGTTCATCACTGTGCAGCTTACAAGCACAAAAAATTGGAAACAGCCTAAATTTCCATCAACAGAATAGATAAAAATACTCTGGAATATACACACAATGGAATATTCTACACCCCTAAAACATAGTGATACAATGATGAAACACCTCATCTAATGGAAAGAGTTGAAGGGTATTATACTGAGTGAAGTAAGCCAAGCACAAAAGGTCAAATATATCATGAGTCCACTGAGGTAAGTTCAAAACAGCAGAACAGGCATAAGGGAAAACGCGCACAACACACAATTCCTGGCCTGAGAACCAGATATTCTGGCCTGAGCCAGACCAAACCCAGTGATTCATACGTCATCAAAACCAGATGCAGAGAGTTCCTGTACTGAAAGGCATTTCCCTCGCAACCCACCCCCACCCCCACCATGCCTGTAAGGCCCACAGAAGGGTGGGGGAAGAATAGCGATGGCAATGGGGTGGTGGTCAGAGCACTAATCCACCAAAGGGGAGGATATTGTTTATATCTCCACAGGAAAGGGAGAGTAGACCTCATTTCAGGGTGTCACTCCATGAGAGCAATATTCCTGATCAGAGCAGTTCATTCTGAGAGCTCAGGGCCAACCTCAGGTCCAGATAAGACATCCTCGTCCTAGATGACAGTGCTACAGAGGACAGCCCTGAGATATAGTTCAGGGAGAGCAGCCAGTCTGACCCGCCCACATGGAGGCATACCAAGAGGGGAGGGCAACAGACCAATAATGGGAACGAAGCCACAAAGTTCCCAAAGAATACTGTTCATAGACTTCTGACTCAGGGGGGCAGCACTTGGCTCCCCATCTGAACTGGTTGGGGGTTCCTCAGATGAGCGCCACACTGAAAGTCTAAAGGTGCGACTGGGTGGGGCAGGGGGCTGGGGGCATAGAGGGGAGTGTGTGGTGGCACGAGACCGCTCCATATCTGACTCCAGGAATAGCAATGTGGACTTAAAGGATGCTCGCCTATTGGACACAAATGCTGCTCTGTCATGATCCCCGTTGCACTTGTGACTATCTGTATGTTGTTCATTGTTTATTTATGGTATTTATCTATATAAGATATACAGAATAAGCAATCTTATGGAGACTGTGGCTGGATCAACGGTTCTTGGTGAGGAATGGGAGGGAAGAAAAGTGGGGAGAGGTGAGCAGGAAGTCAACAATGGTGGTACAGAGAAATAATGAGTGTTCTAAAGTAGAGAGTGAGGAGTGTGTACTATTAGCTTTTCTGGTCATGTTTGATCAATTGAATTGTATCTGAGAGGAATTACTGAGGTGAATGATGGGTAAAAACAATAGTAGGGTAGGAGGGTATAAAAAGGGGGTGGGGAGGATTCACTGCATATGTGTGTGTGTTTGTTTATATTTGTGAATACAATAAGGAAGCAGGTGAACTTTGGCCTTCTACTTAAACCTTACCTCAGTACAAGAACAGGTTATTCTAGTAATGTGACACTATATGATACTCACCTTCCTAAAATGATTGCTGAAAACAAAATGGATGCATATGCAAATGGGATGAAGAAAGCTGATGGTGCCTGGCTATCGAAAGATATAGCATCTGGGATCTTAAAGGCTTGTAGTTAGACAAATGGCAACAAAGCCCATATGGAAGAAGCACACCAGCCTGTGAGATCATGAAGTGTTGACATGAATAGGTATCAGAAGTTCAAATAAACATGCAACCTGTACACTGATACAGATAAGAGCTAGAAACACAGGGAATCCAGGACAGATAAACCTCTCAGGACCAATAACGAGGGTATCAATACAAGGAGGGGAAGGGGAACATGGGGGAAGAAAGAGGAAACCGATCACAATGATTGACACACAATCCCCTCTCAGGGGGACAAACAACAGAAAAGTGGATGAAAGGAGACAGCAGATGGTGTTAAACATGGAAGAAATAATAATTATAAGGGAGGGAGGGCTGGGGACGGGGGAAATTGAGCTGATACCAAGGGCTCAAGTAGAAAGAAAATGTTTTTAAAATGATGATTGCAACATATGTACAAATGTGCTTGACACAATGTATGTATGTATGGATGGATGGATGGATTTTGATAAGAACTATAACAGCCCCCTATAAAATGATTCTAAAAGAAAAAACAAAATCGCTATGAAAGGGAGTGAGTGTAATGGAGACCCAAAGTTCACCTGCAAGCCAATTGGACAGTCCCTCTCAGACGGGCCACATGGGATGGAAGATAAATCCAGGGTGCGGTACAGCACCAATAAACCATATAACTATCCTCTGGTTCTTTAAGATTTCCTCCCTTACTATTAAGATCTTTGTGATATACCTAATTAATCATGCTAGATTTGCCTATGTGCATTTGTATATTTTAGATCGCTCAGTACGTGGTAGTCAAGACAGATAGCCCCACAGAGACACTGACAAGGAGTAAGGGTTCCTTGAGGGTACAGGAAGTGAGAGGTGAGGAAAGGCGGGAAAGGGGAGTGATGATTGTCTAGCCCTACCCCGTGGGACTGAACAACAGAACCACACAGTGTGTCAGTCTGGGTAGACTACAGAAACAAATGCATACAAACTCATATGTGTATGAGAGAGTTTTCTATAAAGGGTCATTGTACATTAAGAAAACATCCCAGCCCAGTCCAAATATCCAGTATTAACCCAAAAGTCCTATACCAACCTATAAAGTCCTCTTCTGACTCATGAACCATATGCTGTGACGGCAAATGTGGGACAATCACAGGCCAGTGGGTAAAAAGTCTTTGGATCCAGTGGTGTTGTAAACATCTCAGCACTGCTGACACATGAAAAACCCAATCAATGCCACTGAACAATATGTATATTGTTGTTTATTTTAGGTGCCATCAAATTGGTAAAGCCTCATAGCCACCCTATATGAAACAGAATGAAACACTCCCTAATCCTAGCCCATCCTCCCCATCGTTACTGCGTTTGAGCCCGTTGTTGCAACTACTGGGTCATTCCATATCCATGAGGGTCTTCCTCTTTTGAGCTGACTCTTTGCCCAAGTATGATGTCATTTTCCATTTCATTTTCCATTTAACACTGTGCATAGAGATCGTTAAGTGGGAACCTAATTTTCTATGTCAACTCTCTCCAAAAAAAATCAACAGTAAATTAACATTACAAACTAATATAAAAACATTAAGTGCCTGTTCTCAGTTAAGAGTTGAGGCTCTGGAACCAGATTGCCTCATCTTAATGTCTTGCTCTTACCAGGTATGAGACTTTCAGCAAATTAATTAATTTCCTTATACCTTAGTTTCCTTGTCTGTTTGAACGATTCCTCATTCCCCATGGCTGGGTTTGTGTGCAGCAGGTCTGTGTTGAATAAGCAGGCTGTCTGTCTATGTTCTAGCTTCTGAAGCTGAAGCAGAGAGTTAACAAGCAGGTCACCACTTCCAAGCGGAGACTTCTGACTCTGGTCCTAATATTCTTTTCAATTTTATCACTAAAGAGACTAGTTGTTTTATAGAACCTAAATTTTCCCTCAAAATCAAGAGGTTTTAGAGTAATGGACTTTGTATATGAGTTGATTAGTTAATTGAAATATCCATGCTGAGGTTTGGTAAACAATTCCACCAGAGGAGAGACTTTTGGGGATAAATGAGCCAAACAGCTAAATGCATGCTTTAAGCCCCATTAACAGAATCTCTCTCCTTTATTTACTGGGGGGTGGGGGGAGGGGGACAACACCATACAAGCACACCCACTAGTCTGCAGAATAATACTAAGGGAATATTAGCTGGTGTGATGCCATTGAAATTATTTCTAAAGGTGGCACTTCGTGGTGAAATCAGAAAAGCAGATTCAGAGAACAAATTCTCCTGTTGCAACTGGTATCGTGTCACAAACTGAAGGTGTGTCTGAGTCATTAGTACACGTGAACAAAGTCTGTGTCCACATTTGGCTGACCTCTGTCAGTTCCATTTACACCTGGAGGTGCCCAGAGCTGGAAGCGGAGAGAGCAGAAGCCATGAACCTTGTCTTGGATCTCCTCCTGCTTCTGGCCACTCTTGTCTACTCTTACTTGGAGTCTCTGGTGAAGTTCTTCATACCTCGGAGGAGAAAATCGGTGGCTGGGGAGATCGTTCTCATTACTGGAGCAGGCCATGGGATAGGCAGGTTGACAGCCTATGAATTTGCAAAGCAGAAAAGCAAGCTGGTGCTGTGGGACATTAATAAGGTAAGGGTTTCATCTGCCCATCTCATTAAAAGTCACAAACTATCATGTTTTTAAAATATTTTTCATGCAGCATCTCTTTATCTTCGTATTTTATATATTCAAAGCCTTATAAAGGAATTTCCTGTAAACTTATTCTATGCATGCATCAGGCTGGTTAGAGAAGGGGAACGTAATTCATTCTGAGCAGTGCTTTCAGTATCATGAGATGAAGGCTAAGGACATAGACTTAGGAGACAGGCTCCTTTCAAGATGTAAACTTGATTTTTCTGTGCTTTAGTATCCATGACTCTGAAATGGGGATGATACCATATGGAATGGGCAAGCACAGAAGCTGGAAAATTATAAACCAAATTCATTGCCGTCAAATCAATCTGAACTCACAGCAACCCTATAGGGCAGAGTAGAATTTGGTTTCCCAGGCTGAAGGGATGCTTCCTCTGTCTCCTGCAGAGCAGCTGGTTGGTTTGAACTACTGATTTTGTAGTAGTGGACCACAAGTCAACCTATGGGCAGTTGAGTTAAATGTTTCCTCTATGTTTATAGGGTTGAAAATGTTTTGTTTTTTTATGATTTTATTCTGAGTCAACAGCTATTTGTTTAATAAATAAATGAAAAAGACAAAGGACTTTTCAGGGGCTTCAGGACAAGTACTGGAGGATCTGTTAGATCTCTCTGGAGACAGAGTTGCACCTCAGTCCTTGGCCCCACGTGAGAAAGAATTCACACCGAAGCCTGATTCGTGATCCAAGTGAGTTTTATGAGAGTTAGAAGTTTTAGGTTTACACGACACCCATAGGACTCCTCCCGACCATGCAGCCTGGCAGAAGATGCTCAGCATCACGCAGACAAAAGTTAAAAACATTTTTTATTTAAAAAAATTTTTTGCCAAAAAAAATGTAAAGGGTAAAAGAAAGACAAATAAGTGTTCAAGCCTTTTGTGCCTGCCCTCAGATCTCCCAATCCAAACCTACAACACTCCCTATCTGACCCTTTACAGGAAAAGGTTTGCCAGCCCTTGAGTGACTCTCTGAAGTGCTGAGGTCAGCCTTATGCGGGGTGGATAAAGTAGACATGTAGTTTTCTCTCAGGTATGCACATTTTGCTTCCACTCTTCTTTCTTTCTTCCTTTTTAAAAAAAAATCATTTTATTGAGGGCTCCTACAACTCTTATGACAATCTATACATCCATCCTTTGTGTCAAGCACATTCATACATATGTTGCCATCATCATTTTCAAAACATTTTCTTTCTACTTGAATCCTTGGTATCAGCTCATTTTCCCCATCCTCCCTCTCCCTTCCTCATAAACTCTAGATAAGATTTATAATTTTTCCATGTTTTACACTGACTACTGTCTCCTTTCACCAACTTTTCTGTTGTCTGACCCCCTAGGAGGGAGTTATATGTAGATCATTGTGATCAGTTGCCCCTTTCTCCCCCCATCTTCCCCTTACCCTCATAGTATCGTTGCTGTAATTATTGGTCCTGAGGGGTTTATCTGTCCTGGATTCCTGCCTATCTTATCTAGCTAGACATGCATAGACAATAATAAGCACAAAAACAAGACAAAGCAAAACAAAACAACAAAAGAGAACAAAACAACAACAACAAAACAGTGACAAAGGGATAAGTGTTCCAAAATTGATGGCGAGGAGGGTGTAGAAAGCCTGGTAGGGCTTGATCAAGGGCATTGTAACCGGGAGGAATTACTGAAACCCAGATGAAGGCTGAATATGATAGTGGGACAAGAGGAGAGTAAAAGGAAATAGAAGAAAGAACTAGGAGGCAAAAGGCATTTGTAGAGATCAGGCATGTATGTATGTAAATATATTTATATATGACAATGGGGAAATAGATCTATGTGCATATATTTATAGGTTTAGTATTAAGGTAGCAGATGGATTTTGGATCTCTACTCAAGTACTCCCTCAATGCAACAACATTTTGTTCTATTAAACTAACATTCCAAGCTCACCTTCCCAACATGATCCCAAAAGATAAAAGTGGAGGCATAAGCAAATGTGGTGAAGAAAGCTGATGGTGACCTGTTATCAAAAGGTATAGCGTCTGGGGTCTTAAAGGCTTGAAGATAAACAAGCAGCCATCTAGCTGAGAAGCAACAAAACCCATATGGAAGAAGCACACCAGCCTGTGTGATCACGAGGTGTCAAAGGGATCAAGTATCAGGCATCAAAGAACAAAAAAAAAATCATATCATTGTGAATGAGGGGGAGTGCAGAGTGGAGACCCAAACCCATCTGTAGGCAACTGGACATTCCCTTACAGAAGGGTCACAGGGAGGAGACGAGCCAGTCAGGGTGCAGCATAGCAACGATGAAACATACAACTTTCCTCTAGTTCTTAAATGTTTCCTCCTCCCCACTACCATGATCCAGTTCTACCTTAAAAATCAGGCTAGATCAGAGCACACACATTGGTAGAGATAAGAGCTTTGGACACATGGAATTCAGGACAGATAAAACCCTCAGGAACAACAACCAGAAAAAAAAAAAGCCCTCAAGAACAGTAGTAGGAGTAGGGATATCATGAAAGTAGGGGGGATGGTGGAGGAAGGGGGAGAAAGGGGGAGCTCATAACAAGGCTGGATATATAGCCCCTCCCCCTCCCACCAAAAGCAACAAATAACAGACATGTGGGTGAAAGGACACAACAGACAGAGTAAGACGCGAAATAACAACACGAGGATGGGAAGGTGAGGGAGGGAGGGAAAAAAAGAGG